>NC_079896.1:16692786-16801378 GCF_024868665.1 Triplophysa rosa | reverse complement strand
GACCGATCATGATTTCCAAAAGGCAAATATTCCCCTTCAGAGTCAGAATCGGCGAATAACATTCGCAACACATCCTCATGGTACAACCTTTTATTAGCCATTTGGCGATTTTCTCTCACAAATCTCACAATTTACTCTGACGCTCTGAACTGCTTGCGCTTCAATGACACATGATTGCTCACTTGCTCTGCTATTTGCTCGAACACTTTGAATGGGAACTAGAATCTAGAAATTGGTCTAGAATCGAAGTACTACATGTCTGCCATCTAGTGGTATGGAATACAAATGAGATATTACACCATATTAGGATCTACAGCCTATTTTATGAAGTATGACGTCTTGTCGCAATTCTGCGACTTTGGCGCTTAGAGGGTTAACTATAGAGAAAGATTTGGTATCTACTCGATATGTATGTAAAAAATGTTATCCTTAACTATTTTTATCGTAACTACATGGGTTGATGTTTTTGTAGTAATTCAGTGGAATTTAATGGATTAACAACTGGACTACATATGTTGCCATGTAGTTTATAAACCAGCTCTACATGTAACTAACCCTAAACCACACCCTAACCCTACAGTAAGTACATGTAGTTAATTATTATTACTTAGTACTTAAATATGTAATTATACTGTAACATAAAAACATTAAAATAAAGTGTAATTAAAACACCCTATTGGCATCTAATGGTAAATTCTTGTGATAGTGTATACAAACAAAAATAACTATGATAGTCTTGTAATAGCTTCTCAAATGCTGTGGTAGGCTACCATTACAACACAAAAACTGGAGGAAAAACCACATATGGCATCTTATGGTCAATTCTTATGATACTGTACAACAAAAGGTGTTGTGGTAATCCTGTCATAATGAGTTCTGTTTGATGTTTCTTATATTACCACACAAAAAAACAACATAAATACCGCAGACTTCATTTTATGGTAAATTCTTGTAGTACTGTACAACAGAACGTGCTGTGGTTATCATGTCATAATCAGCTGGGTTCAGTTGTTGTGTGGTATTTGTTTGTTGTACCACAGCAGTACCATAGGAATACCACAGGTAATTTTCGTAAGGGTTACAAGGCCTAAAATGATTTAGTTCCACAAAATTTGTCAGNAAGTTGTTAATCAGGGGCACTGTGGCAGACCATCCACTCACAAAAATAAAGTTTTGATATATTTAAGGTAGGAAATTTACAAAATATCTTCATGGAACATGATCTTTACTTAATATCCTAATGATTTTCGGCATAAAAGAAAAATCGATAATTTTGACCCACACAATGTATTTTTGTCTTTTACTAAAAATGTTCCCGTGCTACTTAAGACTGGTTTTGTGATCCAGGGTCACATATCAACAATATGATGATTCTTGATGGTGGGGGTATTGTGTTTTGGTGAGCCTAGTTATTTGCTGTGTGTTTCTCTCTTTCTCTCTCTCTCTCTCTCTCTCTCTCTCTCTCTCTCTCTCTCTCTCTCTCCCTCTCTCGCTTTGTCTCCCGCAGTCAATGCGAGTTGCTGCCTCCTCGTTGATTTGTGGCTCTGCCCTCCTGATGGTGATTGGTTGCTTCAAAGAATGTTTCCTTTCAAAAGGCCGAGAGCCGGTTGAATGGATCCTTCTTGTGACTTTGCGGGCCAGTCGTAGGGCTCAGGCAACCACCAGACCAACACAAGCTTGTTCTGTGTAGTGTTATAATGTTTGTTTAAATTTTCTGTATTTTCTTTTCATCTTAACAGGTTCGTTATTTTCGCCTTTTATTTTGTAGAATTGTTTTGTTTGTTATTTTGGGCCAGGGTGCACCCTGAAGCTCATCAGCCCTTTATTGCAACTAACCCCTATAGGTTGAAATAGTTCAAGTTTTATATATAAGTCACAAAGTAATTAAGTAAAGTATATTAAAAATAATTCATATACCATCTTTGTCCATTCTAGAAAAGGAAATGACAAGAGACTGTTTTGGTAAAGAATTAATTTCATATGCTATGGTGTAGTGAACCTGGGTTCCCAAGAGTCTGCAGATACAAAATTACAGGCTTGGAGAATGGATCTCACTGAGGACATTGATATAAGTGACTGGAATGAGGGATGTAAAGAAACTCAGACACAAACAGTGAGTACGCGATTGAAATTGTTGTTATATAATCGGTTAATGCGGACCAATGTAACACCAGCAATTCTGCATAAATATAACAGTACTCTTCCTGAGTGTGTCAAAAATGCAATAATTCCAAGGGCACATTTTGTCTTTGTATTTGGGAGTGTGAACATATACAGCAATTGTGGAAAGATGTAAAGGTCATGATAGAGAGAATTTTAGATATTAAAATATCTTCCACTGTACCCTGTGGAAATTAAACAAAAAAAATGAATCTTTGTTTTTGGATATGTGTACAGTATGTTATAAGCAAAACGGCTTATTTCTTTAAATTGGAAATGTGTTAATGGCCCTGACATAAGATGCTAGTTTAAAGAAATGGCATCATACATGTCTATAGAAAAAGTCTGTTATACAGTATTAATGCTTATATCGATGCTCGGGCCCTAATAATAAATGAACGGAAAACAATAGGGCTCTAATTAAAGCTGCAAGCAGCGATGATCGGGCCCTCACACAAGTGCAACAGCAACCCGGCACCACCACCACCTGTTGGCCTCATGAACAGCAAACGGTGGACAATATGTATTTAGGGAGTTACATTATAGAAAGTCTGTCATTTATTTACATGTACCAGATTTCCTGCTGCCAGTTTGTGGCTCAATACTGTAGTTTAATATTGACATATTTAACACATCTTTTAGGGCATGATTCTTATAAAACATGTTAAATTTGGGGCAGACTGGACAATGGGTTTCATTCACTAAGCATGCGTACAAAAAATTTGTGCAATTTTTATGTGATACCGGCGTACGAACGTTTTCACGAACAAATCTTCATTCACTAAAACTTTCGTACTAAAATGTATTCTAAATATAAGAAAGAACAGCTGAAAGCACACGTACGCAAAAAAAACACCAGTTTCTCTATCTCTCTTTCGACCCAATGTATGTTTAATCTTAGGATAATATTTATATAGGTTAAATTATATATACACACATACATCTAAGCATAATATATATATATATACAGTATATATTTAATTTTTAAATTATTTAGTCATATACAGTGAGAGAGCAAGAAAAGCTGCTTTAGCCTATAGCTTGAGCTGCATTGTTTCCCTGAGTAACAGCGCTTTTATAGCTAATGAGAACTCTCTAAACTGTGTCTGTTTAAGGTGTTTAATTTTGTATGAACTGATTTTGAGGACTGCACACTTGAAATTACTTGCAAGAGTGTGTCTGTAGACAGTGTCAGATGGGGTTGCCAGGAGAATCTTGACGTAAGTGACGACAGGTGGTGAAGGAAACGTTATGCGGAAAGCCCTAATATGGAGATAGACTGAGTTTGTTTTATGCAAACGACTAAACTCGTGCACTCGGCCGCTTATTTAGAATAGCCCAAATTCACTAACATTAGGACAAGTTTAAGAACAAATTCATGTGCGTACTGTAGTGTATTTTGGGGAAACTATGAGTTTAACCACAGTAACATACGTATAATTAATTGTGATTAACCATTAATTATTTTATACACTTTAACCTGATGCAGCAGAACAAATAACAGCGACAAACTAAAATGTACTCGTCCAGCGAGTGATCAGCAGGTCGTATATTAACTCTAAGAAATATTACTCCCCTGGCCTGGAAAAACAATATTCTTACTGTAGTACAGTACCACTTCAGAAATCTTAAACAAAATCAAGCAGTTTAAGTGACCTTGATATGTGATAAATAAACACAGAAACAATTCGAGCGTGGATACACATGCGGTTTATTTATCTACACTACAGGGGAACTAAAACCAACTACTAACAAAGACCAAACATTAACAAACAAACATAAAAACGTAAAACAGTAGATAATGAAAGAAATAGATAAAGCAAAGAAAAAGGCAGTATTAAATCAGCTATTCACATCTGCACGAACCATCAAGGACAAATCTCCTTATTTAAAAGGGGCAAAGCTTATTCGCAACTGGTTAGCAATAGTTCAGATACTTGCATTGGCTTCTTTGTTTCTCGGGACACGTGCTGGCACACGTATCAAAGGGTCCTGATGCGTTCAGAGCGGGCCGTGAGTCCGTTGATTTAGCTTGAAGCAAAACTGCCTGAAGAAAGCTGTCTCTGAGGAGAGGCAGGTCTCGAGAGGTTGACAGAATACGAGCGAACGCGCAGGAGCGCGAACGCACCCAAGCGAACGAACATACACAAAAGAGCAAGCTTTCCTGCGTGTTCAGATGTTTTAACACAGAGGGCGTCACGCCCCTCCAAGGTGGGCGATCCAATGTGATGAGATAGTTTTGGGCGCGAAAACATGTTTCTTTGTCCGGCACACTAACTCATTTGCATTCATGGTCGCCTGGGAGTTTGGAGCAGGAATAGACTTAGAATAGAATAAAATGAGTATGGTATAAANTCAATAGTTAAGCAGTATTCTTGGTTGTTACGTATGGCAGTTTTCGGTCCAATAAGTAACACTTCTGTTTTGTCCGAGTTCAGTAATAAAAAGTTGTTACTCATCCAGTTTTTTATAGCGACTATGCATTCCATTATTCGATGGAACTGCTGTGTTTCATGAGGCTTCGAGGAAATATAAAGTTGAGTATCATCAGCATAACAGTGAAAGCTAATTTCATGTTCTCCTAGAGGTAGCATGTATAATGCGAAGAGCAGAGGCCCTAAGACTGAGCCCTGTGGTACACCGTACTGGACTTGCGATTTGCGTGACACCTCATTGTTTATTGCTACAAATTGAAAACCGTTGGATAATTAAGATTTAAACCATTTCAAAGCTATTCCCTTAACCCTCTAAGCGCAAAAGTCGCAGAATTGTGACAAGACGTCATACTTCATAAAATAGGCTGTAGATCCTAATATGGTGTAATATCTCATTTGTATTCCCTACCACTAGATGGCAGACATGTAGTACTTAGATTCTAGACCAAAATGACGTCATGTTCCTATTCAAAGTGTTCGAGCAAATAGCAGAGCCAAGTGAGCAATCGTGTCATTGAAGCGGAAGCAGTTCAGTTCAGAGCGTCAGAGTAAATTGTGAGAAAATCGCCAAATGGCTAATAAAAGGTTGTACCGCGAGGATGTGTTGCGAATGCTATTCGCCGAATCTGACTCTGAAAGGGAATATTTGCCTTTTGGAAATCACGATTGGCCGTCTGATCACCGCGCGTCTACATCTGTGCAGAGCAATAGTGCTGCCGTGCAAGGCGCGAATGTTCACGAAGTACAAACGAGCGATCATTTCGACCCTTGCCTAATGGAGATGGGGGTGGGCAGGGGTGAACGTGGTCGTAGTGTCCATAGGAGAGCTGTTGCTAGAGGTAGAGGCAGCTGATTGGGGAGATAGCTGGTCAACTGATCAAAAAATAGGCACATGCATGCTATGGCACAGTAATATAGTAATAATTTTACATTAGTTACTAATAGTTTTACTGTTGATTTCCTCTTTTCCTGATCATTTGGAATGAACGACAACATGTAAATAAGTTCAAAAATCAATTCAATATCTACTATTTCCTGAATATTATGAAATTCAAGTTGGCCGCCCCTGATGATGTCATAATATGCAAATTAGATGAGTATATTAACACCCCACATAAACTTTTGGTCATGCCCAACATTTTTTTAATTTACAGAAGATCTCTATCTTTAAGTCCTTTCAAGCCACAAGCTTTTGAAATCTTGATGTCAAAATCCAGCATGTTTTCCAAAAAACCCTGGCGCCTAAAGGGTTAATGCCGACTACACAGAAAAATCGCCAGTGTTAAAAAAGGTCAAATTAACACTCAGTGTTTATATAATCCACACATTTTACGGTGATTCAGCAACAATTAACTTGTATACTTCATGTATACAAAATGGCATTGCTTTTTATACATTTATATTAACAAGGAGCTTTATTAATAAACTTTTGTTTCAATTAGCATGTGCTGGTGTTTTGCTTTGGTATCGAAATTGGTACCGAGAACCGTGTAATTTTACTGGTATTGGTACGACTACTGAAATTTTGGTACCGTGACAACACTAATGCCGACGTAATTTTCGAGTCTATGTAGGAGTGTGCTGTGGTCAATGGTATCGAATGCAGCACTAAGGTCTAGCAGCACCAATAACTACAACCTCGGTCAGACGCCAATAGCAGATCATTTGTAACTCTGATCAAAGCAATCTCTGTACTGTGACATGCTCTAAATCCAGACTGGAATTCTTCATTGATGTCATTCCTTTGGAGGAAGGAGCATAATTGAGTTGAAACTACTTTTTCCAGAACTTTAGATATGAAAGGTAGATTCGATATAGGCCTGTAGTTCCCTAGTTCTCTAGGGTCGAGTTGGGGTTTTTTGACAAGGGGCCTTATAACAGCCACCTTATATGCTTTAGGCACATGTCCTAATGTCAGAGATGAGTTAATAATACCAAGAAGAGGATCTATAATTTCTGGGAGCATCTCTTTCAGTAGATTTGTAGGTATAGGGTCTAGTATGCATGTTGTTGATTTAGATGATCTAATAATTTTAGACAGCTCATCTTGATCTACGGTATAAAATAATTGCATTTTCTCCTTAAGGGCGCTGTAGTTAGTTTGTTCAGCGGGTTTCACTTCTGATTGCATTGTTATAATTTTTTCTCTAATATCTTGGATTTTATATGTGAAGTAGTTCATAAATTCATCACTGCTATGCTGATATACAGGATCAGAAGTCACTGACGATTTATTTTTTGTTAATTTAGCCACCGTGTTAAATAAAAACCTAGGGTTGTGCTGGTTTTCTTCTATTAGTGATGAAAAGTAGGCGGATCTAGAAGTTTTTAGGGCTTTCCTGTATTTTCGAATACTATCCTTCCATGCTGTACGAAATACCTCTAATTTAGTTTTCTTAAAGTTGCGCTCCATTTTTCGGGCCGCTTTCTTTAGAGCCTGAGTGTGTTCATTATACCACGGTGTGGGGCTGCCATTTTTAATCTTCTTTAAACGTAGTGGAGCAACTTTGTCTAGCGTTACCGAGAAGGTGGAATTAAAATTTTCAGTGGTAATGTCAAGATCTTCAACGTTATTTCTCATGATTTGAGACAATTCGGGCAGATTATCGAGAAACGCATCTTTGGTAGTTGAAGTTATTGTTCTACCATATTTGTAACAATGAGTTTTATTTGTAGCCGTAGGCCAGTGAAGCAAACATAATACCAGATAATGATCCGAAATGTCTTCACTCTGCTGAAGGATTTTAACGTCGTCCACATTTATACCGTAAGACAGTATTAAATCTAAAGTATGATTACGAAGGTGAGTGGGTCCTGACACATGTTGACTAATGCCCATGGAGTTAAGAGTGTCTTTGAAAGCCATTCCTAAGGCATCTGTAACGTTATCTACGTGGATGTTAAAGTCACCAACGACAAGGAGTCTATCTGCGGCCAGTACTAGTTCTGATAAGAACCCACCAAATTCTTTAATAAAATCTGTGTGGTGCCCTGGAGGCCTATATACAATAGCCAGAATACATTTTAAAAATGTTTTCTCCTTAGTATTAAGTGCTGTTACATGAACTGCCATGACTTCAAAAGAATTATATTTAGAGTTAGACTTGTTAGACTTTCAAGAGGTTTATGCATTATTTTATGTTTGCTAATCCGGGGGACAGACACAGTCTCTATTTTATGATGTTCGGGAGAAGGGATAATATGTATTCACTGTAAAGCTGCTTTGCTTGTCTGTGTGTCCGTGCACGTCCGTGTGTGTGTGTCTGTCTACGTGTGCATTTTGTGTGTGTGGAGCGTTTGTATGTGGGTATGTCTGTCTTCTGTGTTTTCACCTTTTTCTTGTTTTTACAGGTATTTAACTTATTGATTTGCTTATAGTCAATATGTCTCATGTACAGCTGCTTTGTAACAATGAAGATTGTAATAAGAGCTATATAAATAAAGTTGAGTTGAGGTTGGAGTGACCGGAGGGATCCTAAAGAAGGCAATCAAAGAGTTAGTGGAGGAGGCCGTGAAGGGTAGCTTTTGGCTCTGGCTGAGGAGGAAAGACAAGAGCTGGGGAAAGAACAACTAACCCTGACAACAGCCGCAGAGGGTAACACCTATCAGCTGCAGGGGGTGACAGGGAGACGTCCCTGTCACTGCTCCGCCACCAGGAGACGTTCCAGGATTAAAGGAGTGAACGTTGGTGAATGGTGGTTCCTGGCTGATGACCCTGCAGCTGACCCGTGGACACCGGAGGAGGTGCGACCGGCAGCAATGCCTAGCAGGTGTTCCACCTACCTGTGACATTTCACTATAGAACAAAATTTCCTTGTGGCCATTTATGAGGACAATGGACAGTTATAGATGTGACAATTCGCTTACCTACCTATGGAAAACCATGCTTTAAAAACACAAAAAATTGCTTAAATTTTTGAGACTTCACATGAGAATTTAAAGGGATTGATCACCCAAAAATGAAAACTGTTATCATTTTCTCACCCTCTCGTCATTTCAAACCTGTATGGCTTTCTTTCTTCTGCAAAATACAAAAGATATTTTAAAGAATGTCGATAAACAACAGTGGTGGTGTCCATTGACATTGGTTTTGTGCCCATACAATACACACTGAACGGTTTTATCTGCAATTCTAAACAACGACTGAGCAAAAATGTGCATTCTTTCTATTTCTCTGCACTGCAAAAATAAACTTTCTTACTTAGTCTTTTTTTCTTGTTTTCCAGTAAAAATATCTAAACCTTCTTGAATCAAGATGCATTTTCTTGATGAGCAAAATGACCTAAGAAAATAAGTCTTGTTTTTAGTCAAAAAATATGAAATTTTAGTGAATTTGTGCCCTAAAACAAGCAAAAAAATCTGCCAATGGGGTAAGAAAAATAATCTTGAATTAAGGTTTACCTTTTTCCTAGTCAGTCAATTCAAGATTATTTTTCTTCTGTTCTGCAGAAAAAAGACATACAGGGTAAGTAAATGATGACAGAATTTTCCTTTTTGGTGAACTATCCCTTAAACAACCGAATTTAGATATTGACTTGTTTTTTATCTTGAGTTAACACACTGCATATTTTCGATTAAGAAACTTAGAATATGAGGATATAGCTTATTTGAAGAAATATTACAGGAATTACATTATTGAAAATGCCATACCTTATATATCCAGCGTTTTTGTGTTGCATTCGTTTCGCACAGTTACAGTTACATTTATGCATTTGGCATTTATCCAAAGCGACTGTATTGCTGCACAGATGTTGGCTTGTTTTCGTTGCACTCCGCTGTGTTAGCTTTTATTTATTTTCATTTGACCATTTATATTTAACTTAAGATGGCTATGTGTATCCTTTTTTATAAAGGAAAAACCTCATTCTAATTGCACCTGTTGTTCTGCATTAAATAATAAACATATAAAGTGTCCAGATGCAAAACCCTTTAAAAGCCACCTCCATCAAAAATGATTTCACGATGTGGAGTGAATGCTCTCCAAACATAGTATAGCCTATGTTATTCAAACAAATTTGCTTCAAAACCTTAAAACATTGATATAATAACCCCAAAAAGGTTACTTATTTCTTTTATTATTTTAGGTTATTTCTTTGACTTTTGTCATCATTTCTCTCATTGTTTCTGCCTGTATACCGTCTCCAGTGCGGCAGTGATGTCATCGATCACAGCCGCCAGTCATATAAATATTAAACACATTTAATAAAATCTTTAGTGAGCATGACTTGCAATGACTCTGCTCATAATTCTAAGACTAGAATCATGACACTACACACTGAACGGTTTTATCTGCGATTCTAAACAACGACTTGCAAAAATGTGCATTCTTTCTATTTCTCTGCAAAAGGGGGTGAGAGGGTTGGCTGAAGATAAATATTTGTAAATCCTGTTTGCTTCACCTACACAGATCCTAAACTAGCACTAAAACACACACAACCAGCATAGTTTAGAGTTCAGAATCAGAGCACTTTAATAAAGCCAGCAACAAAAACATAAGTAAAGAAATAAAAGTATTGCCTGCACATCTTTATAGTCCGCAACCTGAAACTGTCAGGGTTCGGTGAGGGAAGAACCCAGATGCAGGCAGCGTTGGTGAAGGGGTAATTTATTAAATACAAAACAAAACACCCACAATGGGGGAAACTATAACAAAACACGAACTAGGGACACAGTAACAAAAGAAGACTTCAAAAACAACACAAAACACTTCCCACGAGGGGGCAAAAATAAACTAAATACAGGGATCGACACAACGTCTAACAAACACGGACTAGGGTAAATGGCAACAAACACAACTTCAATACACACCAGGGATACACAGCCAAAAAGCACACAGGAAAGCACATAAGTACAGGTACACAAGCACAACGAACGAGCACAGGACAATAGACACGAGGACACTTTATAGGGTGACAAACAAAGGAAGATAACGAGGGGCAGGTGAGGAACATAAGACACAGCAGGGAAGCAATACTGGAAACGAGAGGGGCGGGGCCAATGACAAAACACGAGAAAGCACATGGAATGTCAATGGTAAACACCCCATTACTTTCTCACACTAAACATAAGGGATCTGTCACGATCATGCCACAAGACTAGAAAATCCTGAACAAGGCAGGACCATGACAGAGCCCCCCCTTAATGAACACCCCCAGGTGTTCACCAAGGGGCCGACTAACAAGACAAGACAGACCGGGACAGTGACAAGAACCAGATACACATGGAAAACATAACTAAGGGCTACACAGCAACGACAATAAATGGGTTGGGGTGGGACAGCAAGAATAACAAACATGGGAGGGGGGTGGTTCAAAACAAGGGTTCATGGGGGGGCAGTCCAAAGGGATTGGGACTCGGGGGAACAGTCTTAGTCCCTGGGGGCGCTCACGTGGGTGGTGTCCTTAGAGACTCGGTGGCGGCCCTAGAGACTCGGTGGCGGCCGACGGCAGCCCGGCTAGGGACCGGGCGGACTGCCGGCTGAGACACCGGCTGGAAGGCCGGCTGCACCGGACTGGACACCGGCTGGGACGCCGGGCGCTGCACCGGCTGGGCTGGACAGGGTTTCGGCTGGATCGCCGGCTGCTGGGCAGGATGCAGAGACCCCTTCCTCGGCTTCTTCTTTTTAGACCGGACCACCGAATTGGTGGTCGGCTGCAGGGAAGCAGTAAGGGGCGCGACTAGCTCCGGGTTGGAGGAGTCCGACGACGTTCCCCAGGACTCTCTCCTTCCTCGCTTGCCGCGGATGCTGGAAGGAGGTTTGGGAACAGCGGAGCTCGAGGTGAGAGGTGCTGAGGCCCCAAGGGACACCACGCCCAGAGCAATTCCCTCTGGGATCGATGCCAAAGAAGGAGGGGACCCGGCTCGAGGTGAAGACCAGATTTCCTCCCAGTTGCCGAGGTAATCCACCCTGTCCCGGAAATCCAACGGCTTCAGCATCCTCATCTCCCTGGCAGTGAGGGGTTCAATGAGGCCGCTGTTGAAAATCACAGCTCGGCCTGATTGAAACTTGTCCCCACTGCCACTGTCAAAAAGTCCCGGGCGAAAATCCGTACCTCTGGGTCCTTCTGAAGCATCCCGAACAACAGATGGACCGCAGGGAGGGCTGTGAATCCTCCATGCTGCCTGCTGGGTTCAATAGGGCTCATTCGTTATGTCAGGGTTCGGTGAGGGAAGAACCCAGATGCAGGCGCAGCGTTGGTGAAGGGGTAACACAAATTTATTAAATACAAAACAAAATACCCACAATGGGGGAAACTATAACAAAACACGAACTAGGGACACAGTAACAAAAGAAGACTTCAAAAACAAAACACTTCCCACGAGGGGGCAAAAATAAACTAAATACAGGGATCGACACAACGTCTAACAAACACGGACTAGGGTAAATAGCAACAAGCAAGGCTTCAATACACACCAGGGATACACAGCCAAAAAGCACAAAGGAAAGCACATAAGTACAGGTACACAAGCACAACGAACGAGCACAGGACAATAGACACGAGGACACTTTATAGGGTGACAAACAAAGGAAAATAACGAGGGGCAGGTGCGGAACATAAGACATGGCAGGAAAGCAATACTGGAAACGAGAGGGGCGGGGCCAATGACAAGACACGAGAAAGCACATGGAATGTCAATGGTAAACACCCCATGACTTTCTCACACTAAACATAAGGGATCTGTCACGATCATGCCACAAGACTAGAAAATCCTGAACAAGAAGGCAGGACCATGACAGAAACACAACAGACGTTTATCAGTAATAACGGGAGTGCAACTAGGTTCAATTTCAAAATAAAAATGCCTCAAAGAACCCGAGACTCCTCACCTGCTGTTATCAAAAGTGAATTGGTGAGAATCTGCGCAACTGTAATTTAAAACTGCCTAGTTACTAAGTGTCTTGTGGTGTCTCCTGCTAGTTAGCCAAGTATTAAAGAAATATCTAAACTGCTAACGTGATTAATATCAGATCTAAGATAAAAATAATAGCAAATTTGTCTTATTTTAACACTAAAAACTTAGATAAAATTACTTAAGGCAGATGTATTGAATGTACCAATGTCTTGAATCGTCTGAGGGAATATGGTCTTAAGTTATCACCGGAGAAGTGCAATTTCTTCCAAACTTCGGTGCGTTATTTAGGTCATATTGTGTCGAGCAAAGGAGTGGAAACAGACCCGGAAAAGGGAGAAGCACTAAAGACCTGGCCAAGACCCCAAACTTTAAAAGAGCTGAAATCTTTCTTAGGCTTTTCAGGCCATTACCGCAGGTTTGTGCAGGACTATTCAAAGATAGTGAAACCTCTGACCAACCTTACATCTGGGTACCCACCTTTAAGGAAAGTGTCATGACTCTGCTTCATCATGTCATGTTTATTCTTGGTCTTGTAGCAGAGTCATGACAAAGCCTTAGGTTTTATGTGGAGAGAGAGATTATTGTCCTTTCGGCCTTCCATACTCTCTCTCTGGTCCGCGTCTTTGTTCCCGCCATCTCCTTTCCTTGTTAGCTTTCCCTGAGTGTTTCATTACCCACACCTGCCCTTGTTGATTTGTCTTCCCTATAAATGCCCTCATGTTTCTTTGTCCTGTGCTCGTGGATTGTACTTTGTACCGTGTCCCTGGCTTGTTTAAAGTACGTACCTTGTTGGATTTTTGCCATGTTTGGATGTCGTGTCATAGTTTAATCTTGTCTTTATCTTTTGATTAATAAGTCTAGTTGTTCTTTTCTTGTTTTGCCCCTTCGTGGGAAGTCTTTTGTTTCATGTTTATATTTTGTTTCATTCCAGTCTTTTTCCCTATTGTGGGTTTTTGTTTTGCATTTTTTGAATAAATCCTTGTCTGTTAACTCCTTCACTGCCTGCCTGCCTGCATTTGGGTTCTTTCACCTCGAAACCTGACAGAAAGGGTGTGTGAGGGCTAAAGCAGATGGAAAATATTTCGACCCTAAAGCCTACTTACTGAAAGATGGACACCTGCATGCCAAGAGGCTTTTGAGACTATTATCCATAAACTGACCTCTTCTCCAATTTTAGGGTTTGCTAACCCACAGTTACCTTATACTTTACACACAGATGCTAGTACAACTGGGTTAGGGGCAGCATTATATCAAAAGCAGGATGGACAAGATCGTGTCATCGCCTATGCAAGTAGAGGGCTGTCACGTAGCGAATCACGTTATCCAGCACATAAACTGGAATTTTTAGCCCTGAAATGGGCAATTACAGAAAAATTTCATGATTATTTGTATGGTAACGTGTTTACTGTTATTACTGACAACAATCCCTTGAGATATGTTCTAACCATGGCAAAGTTGGACGCTGTGACTTACCGATGGTTAGCTGCGCTATCTACTTTCACGTTTGACATGAGGTATAGAGCGGGCAAACACAACCAAGATGCAGATGGCCTCTCCCGCAGGCCCCATGGTGAGTGGGAGAATGATGAACAGTCTCAAGAAGAGAATTCCAGGATTCTTCAGTTTGTATCCAGTCATCTTACCTCTGGTCTGTGTCCTGCTGAAGCAGTTAAGGCATCTTGTCAGAAACACATTGTGGTCAGTGAGGAGGGAGCTATTCCACCTTGCTTACTGGAATCTGTTGCAATTCACCCCAGTGCCATTCCTGAAATGTACAGTGAAGAACCGTTATCTGACTGTCTTAACACCGTTCCTAGGTACAGCAGTGCTGAACTAATTGGTTTTCAAAGAAAGGATCCTATAATTGGTAGAATCCTCAACATGATAGATCTAGGAGAGTCTGCACCAGTTAACCTTAAAGTAGAACCTGCTGAATTTTGTTTGATGTACAAGGAGATTAATCGCCTTGAGATAAAAGACAGTCTGTTATACAGGCGACGACAATGCGATCATAGACCTGTCTCCCAGTTTGTCTTGCCCTCTGAGTTGAGATCATCAGTTCTTGATAGTCTTCACAATAAAATGGGTCACCTTGGTGTTGAACGGACCCTTGAGCTGGTTAGAGCAAGGTTCTACTGGCCAAAGATGTCATTAGATGTGGAGGCTAAAATCAAAACCTGTGGAAGATGCGTAAGGAGGAAGAGTCAACCAGAGAAAGCGGCGCCCCTTGTAAACATACAGACCAGTAGACCAATGGAACTGGTCTGCATGGACTTTTTGTCCCTGGAACCAGATATAATACCAAGGATATTTTAGTCATCACAGACCATTTTACAAAATATGCGGTCGCTATACCCACAAAAGATCAAAAAGCTAATACTGTTGCTAGATGTCTCTGGGAACACTTTCTTGTCCACTATGAGTTTCCAGAGCGTCTCAATAGCAATCAAGGACGGGATTTTGAGTCCAAGACCATTAAGGAGTTGTGTTCTTTAGCCAGTATTTATAAGACCAGAACAAGTCCCTATCACCCCAGAGGAAATCCCGTAGAGCGCTTTAACCACACTCTTCTGAGTATGTTGGGAACCCTACGGGACAAACAGAAAACGAAATGGCGAGAATATGTGAAACCCCTTACTCATGCGTATAATTGCACGAGGAACGACGCTACCGGGTTTTCACCCTATGAACCTATGAACTTATGTTTGGTCGTCTACCTCGATTGCCTATTGATATAGCATTTGGATTGCCAGTTAGGGGAAACACATCCATATCCCATTCCCAGTATGTGAAAACCCTCAAATCCCACCTGGAGGAGAGTTATCAGTTAGCTATTAAGAACGCACAAAAGGTAGCCAAGAGAAATAAAGAGAGGTTTGCTACCACAGTAAGAGAATCCACACTTGACGTGGGCGACAGAGTTTTGGTCCTTAAGCTATGTGGCAAACACAAGCTTTTAGATCGTTGGGAGTCTATAGTCTATATTGTGCAGAAGAATGCAGGAGACTTACCGGTATATACAGTGTGTCCGGAAGGTAAAGATGGACCGTTACGTACTTTACACTGGGACCATTTATTACCTTGTGGATTCCTCTCTGATGTTCAAGATGAGGTGAGATCACAAGCTCCTCAGAAGACACCCAGAACCAGAAGTAGTTCTGCCCAGCCGGATGAGGACATGACCTACAATGGAGAGGAAAATTATTATTTAAACTCTGTGGATATCCCTGTAACCGAGGAAAGGTTTGTGGAAGTTTATAACATTCCAAAAGAGCAAGCTACTGAAGAGATTGAGAATGATGCAATTGTAAAGTCAGTTGAGGACAAGGGCCAGTCTAATTTACAGACCTTACCACCCTCACCCAACTTACCACTTCATAGAGTAGGTACGCAGGAGCAGATGGGACAGCCCTCAGTTTTGCCTGAGTCTGAAACTTTTCACCCAAACGAAGAGGAAAAGATATCAGATGTGTTTGTTGAAGTCCCATTGGTTGAGGATGATGATGTTCCTTTGTTAGATTTGTCTGATCCAACCACAGATCAGAATCAGGAGAATCATCATCAGCAAACTGATGTTATTAATGACACACCCACAGGGTCCACCAATGTAGATCTTGATATCCTAGACACTGAAAAGGATCTTCGTAAGTCAGAGCGAACTAGAAGGGCCCCTGGGAAGTTTACTTACCCAAAACTGGGCAACCCCCCTATCTCCTTTGCTCAGACATTATTGGAGAGTTTCAACAAAGTGTTGAACAAACTGCTGCTGACCAAGTTTATGGAGATGCAGATTTCATTTTCCAACAGGACTTGGCACCTGCACACAGTGCCAAAGCTACCAGTACCTGGTTTAAGGACCATGGTATCCCTGTTCTTAATTGGCCAGCAAACTCACCTGACCTTAACCCCATAGAAAAACAATGGGGTATTGTGAAGAGGAAGATGCGATATGCCAGACCCAACAATGCAGAAGAGCTAAAGGCCACTATCAGAGCAACCTGGGCTCTCATAACACCTGAGCAGTGCCACAGACTGATCGACTCCATGCCACGCCGCATTGCTGCAGTAATTCAGGCAAAATGAGCCCCAACTAAGTATTGAGTGCTGTACATGCTCATACTTTTCATGTTCATACTTTTCAGTTGGCCAAGATTTCTAAAAATCCTGTCTTTGTATTGGTCTTAAGTAATATTCTAATTTTCTGAGATGCTGAATTTGGGATTTTCATTAGTTGTCAGTTATAATAATCAAATTAAAAGAAATAAACATTTGAAATGTATCAGTCTGTGTGTAATGAATGAATATACAAGTTTCACTTTTTGAATGGAATTAGTGAAATAAATCAACTTTTTGATGATATTCTAATTATATGACCAGCACCTGTAGTAGAGGATATGTGAGATAAGACTAATTTCCAATTTGCATTTGGGGAAAGTATTTTAAGGAGATGACAGTAAAATGTATTTTTTAATAAACAAAAGACATTTGTTTTATTCCTCTATCAAGTCTGGTCATAATTGTCTTTTATTTTAGATATTCTACCCATTTGGACCAGAATTTAATGAACACAGCTTTTTTAAGGCGAAGTGAAAAGGTAATTATTTCCATAACATTAATGTCATTTACAATATCCATCCACTATTGTATTGTGGGGCGTTCGGGAAGCAACCAATGCCTTGTGAGAGCTTTTTTACCAGTGGTTATTCAAATTCCAAATAAATATTCATCAGGTCGTCCTGCCTGAAAACCAACCTTCCCTAAGAATAATGTAGAGAAGTGCAGGGGAAGGGTTATGTTAAATGTGTTTTCCTCCGCTTGTGTATCTCTGTCTAGAAGGGTTTTATCACTGGGCACTCCCAGAACATATGCCAATGATTGTCTTCCCGAATCCCACACTGTCTCTAACATTTGGCATATCCTCCAACAATATGTGCTTTCTGCTTTGGTGTAATAAAAAAAAATCTCATAAGACACTTCCATTCGAGCTCTATTCTAATTGATCTTTTCACTCTTTGGGGATAACTGAGATCATTGCCTCCCTCCACGATAGAGGAATTTTGGACTAAAGCTGTGTTATAAACCTGAAGGAGGATTGGAATTACAGTTTTTTCAACTGCTAACAAACATCGTTCAATACTGAAGCCACATTTTCAAAACTCTTCACACAGTCTGCATTACCAACATGACTGTTGGCCAAACAGTTCATCTCACCTCCAAAACTCACTCAGACCAACAAAATACTTCATATATGTCTCAAAATAAGCTTGTCACAACACAAACACTAACAACAGGGAACATTACATAAATTATCACCACTTTTAACTTTATTAAATGTACTATGAAAACATTTATTCTGAATTGCTGCAATTTCATTTTTTGAATAATACAAACAATTACAGTAAAAAGTTAAATCCTGAAATTCCAGGGCTGCAATGATAATTACTATAAAATAAAAATATTTATTTGACTGTATTTTCAACACAACAGTGTGTTGTGTAAAGTAATAAAGCATTTCATTGTTTAATAACTAATTCTTCAATAAAAATAGGCATTAATACATTTGTTTACAACTTTGTTTATTTATCCAAAAATAAATAGGCGAAATGACTGAAATGAAGGATTTGCTCAGTTTCGATTGACAGCATGATGCAGTCGTTTCCCTCAGCACCGGTGGGCCACTGCTCATGAGCAGACAGGGGAACCGGAATGCGAGGGTGTGTGTGGTGTGCTGCTGTTGGAGAAAATGTCCAGGATCACTCTATAGTCCCAGCTCTGCCCTCACACATAGACAGTACACAGTAGCATCTACTGTATGGTGTGTGTGTTTGCAGTTTCATAAAAAAAAAAATTCATCAAAAGTGTTACCTTTAGCGTTAAACAAACTAAACATGAACAAAATACAGATAATCAACTGTTACGACTCGGATTGCTAAATATTAGATCTCTCTCTAATAAAGCACTTTTTGTTAACGATATGATAACAGATCATAAAATAGACATGCTCTGTTTGACAGAAACATGGCTAAAACCAGATGATTATATTGCTTTAAATGAATCTGTCCCCCAAGATTATTATTATAAACACGAGCCTCGTCTAAAAGGCAGAGGGGGAGGTGTCGCAGCACTTTACAATAACTCTCTTAGCATTTCCCAGAAGTCGAACTCTAAATATAATTCTTTTGAAGTCATGGTTCTTCATGTTTCAACACACTAATACTAAAGGATAAAACACTTTTAAATTGTATTCTAGCTATTGTATATAGGCCTCCAGGGCACCACACAGATTTTATTAAAGAATTTGGTGGGTTTTATCAGAACTAGTACTGGCCGCAGATAG
Organism: Triplophysa rosa; assembly: GCF_024868665.1. NCBI lineage: Eukaryota > Metazoa > Chordata > Actinopteri > Cypriniformes > Nemacheilidae > Triplophysa > Triplophysa rosa. The sequence continues at coordinate 16,782,592 of NC_079896.1, read as the reverse complement.
ATCCTTGTCGTTGGTGACTTTAACATCCATTAGATAACGTTACAGATGCCTTAGGAATGGCTTTCAAAGACACTCTTAACTCCATGGGCATTAGTCAACATGTGTCAGGACCCACTCACCTTCGTAATCATACTTTAGATTTAATACTGTCTTACGGTATAAATGTGGACGACGTTAAAATCCTTCAGCAGAGTGAAGACATTTCGGATCATTATCTGGTATTATGTTTGCTTCACTGGCCTACGGCTGCAAATAAAACTCATTGTTACAAATATGGTAGAACAATAACTTCAACTACCAAAGATGCGTTTCTCGATAATCTGCCCGAATTGTCTCAAATCATGAGAAATAACGTTGAAGATCTTGACATTACCACTGAAAATTTTAATTCCACCTTCTCGGTAACGCTAGACAAAGTTGCTCCACTACGTTTAAAGAAGATTAAAAATGGCAGCCCCACACCGTGGTATAATGAACACACTCAGGCTCTAAAGAAAGCGGCCCGAAAAATGGAGCGCAACTTTAAGAAAACTAAATTAGAGGTATTTCGTACAGCATGGAAGGATAGTATTCGAAAATACAGGAAAGCCCTAAAAACTTCTAGATCCGCCTACTTTTCATCACTAATAGAAGAAAACAGCACAACCCTAGGTTTTTATTTAACACGGTGGCTAAATTAACAAAAAATAAATCGTCAGTGACTTCTGATCCTGTATATCAGCATAGCAGTGATGAATTTATGAACTACTTCACATATAAAATCCAAGATATTAGAGAAAAAATTATAACAATGCAATCAGAAGTGAAACCCGCTGAACAAACTAACTACAGCGCCCTTAAGGAGAAAATGCAATTATTTTATACCGTAGATCAAGATGAGCTGTCTAAAATTATTAGATCATCTAAATCAACAACATGCATACTAGACCCTATACCTACAAATCTACTGAAAGAGATGAAGCTATTAGATTATTAATGATAATCTTAAACTATAATTTATTTTATTATTAGTTTTTTATTTTATTTAGCCTTGTTGTGCAAGTTCTCTGGAGCTTGTGCAGAGGCAGCAGCTTTTGCCAGAGGGGAACTGGAATCCCCTGGTTGGGCCTGGGTTCTCCTGAGGTTTTTTTTCTCGATTAGAGTTTTGGGTTCCTCGCCACCGTTTGCATACTGTTTTTGCACTATCTGCCTGACCGGGGGGGCTGCTTTAGAATTTTAAAGTTTTACTTAATTAATATTGCATATAGGAATTTATTATCTGTTATATTTGACCTGTGCTTCTCTCTCCTTTATCCTAAATGTGTGCTCTCACTGAGCGTGTGTGTGTGTGCGTACTTGTCTGTGTACGTGTGTGTGTGTGTGTTGTGTGTGTGTGCGTGCGCATCCGTGTGTGTGTGTGTCTCTGTGTCTGTGTGTGTGTGCGGTGCGTGTTGTGTGTGTGGAGTGTTTTGTGTGTGGGTGTGTCTGTCTTCTGTGTTTTCAACCTTTTCTTGTTTTTGCAGGTACAACTTTGATTGTTTTGCTTGTAGTCAATGTGTCTCATGTCAGCTGCTTTGTAACAATGAAAATTGTAAAAGCGCTATATAAATAAAGTTGAGTTGAGTTGATAGATGCTCCCAGAAATTATAGATCCTCTTCTTGGTATTATTAACTCATCTCTGACATTAGGACATGTGCCTAAAGCATATAAGGTGGCTGTTATAAGGCCCCTTGTCAAAAAACCCCAACTCGACCCTAGAGAACTAAGGAACTACAGGCCTATATCGAATCTACCTTTCATATCTAAAGTTCTGGAAAAAGTAGTTTCAACTCAATTATGCTCCTTCCTCCAAAGGAATGACATCAATGAAGAATTCCAGTCTGGATTTAGAGCATGTCACAGTACAGAGACTGCTTTGATCAGAGTTACAAATGATCTGCTATTGGCGTCTGACCGAGGTTGTATCTCGTTATTGGTGCTGCTAGACCTTAGTGCTGCATTCGATACCATTGACCACAGCACACTCCTACATAGACTCGAAAATTATGTCGGCATTAAGGGAATAGCTTTGAAATGGTTTAAATCTTATTTATCCGACCGTTTTCAATTTGTAGCAATAAACAATGAGGTGTCACGCAAATCGCAAGTCCAGTACGGTGTACCACAGGGCTCAGTCTTAGGGCCTCTGCTCTTCGCATTATACATGCTACCTCTAGGAGATATAATAAAGCGACACGGAGTTAGCTTTCACTGTTATGCTGATGATACTCAACTTTATATTTCCTCGAAGCCTCATGAAACACAGCAGTTCCATCGAATAATGGAATGCATAGTCGATATAAAAAACTGGATGAGTAACAACTTTTTATTACTGAACTCGGACAAAACGGAAGTGTTACTTATTGGACCGAAAACTGCTATAAGTAACAACCAAGAATACTGTTTAACTATTGACGGATGTTCCATAAAACCCTCGTCGTCAGCAAAGAATCTTGGCGTTCTATTCGATAGTAATCTGTCATTTGAGAGCCACGTCGCCAACACCTGTAAAATTGCGTTTTTCCATTTTAAGAATATATCTAAACTACGTCATATGCTGTCAATGTCAGATGCAGAGAAGTTAATTCATGCATTCATGACATCAAGACTAGATACTGTAATGCACTGTTAGGTGGTTGCCCTGCAGGCTTATTACAAAAACTCCAATTGGTCCAAAACGCGGCAGCTCGAGTTCTTACACGTACAAAAAAGTATGAACATATTAGCCCGGTTCTGTCAACCTTGCACTGGTTACCTATAAAGCATCGCGTTAACTTTAAAATCTTGCTTATTACCTATAAAGCCTTACATGGTTTAGCTCCTCAGTACTTGAATGAACTCCTTTTGTATTACAGTCCTTCACGTGCATTACGCTCTCAGGCGTCCTGTCAGTTGGTAATACCTAGAATTTCAAAATCAAGTGCAGGTGGTAGATCCTTTTCCTATCTAGCGCCTAAACTTTGGAATAGTCTTCCCTGCACTGTCCGGGAGGCAGACACACTCTGTCAGTTTAAATCTAGACTAAAGACGCATCTTTTTAATCTTGCATACACTACTCTTCCATAATATAAATCCTTCAGAGGGTTTAGGCTGCATTAGTTAGATCAACCGGAACCAAAAACACAACTGATGTACTTGTTGCATCAAAGAGTACAGAACAGTACTCTACTCTCAGCCAGTCTTGTCTCATTGTTCCAAGGTTACCACAGCGAGCAGGATGCAGTTCATGGCCTGACCTGATGGTAGAGCGGAGAATGGGAAGGGGGACCTGACAAGAGCTGAGATGATAGAGCTGGATAAAGAAGGACGCGGTCTCTTGACATGTCTTCACCACAAAATTTCAAATGCTATTAGATTATTAATGATAATCTTAAACTATAATTTATTTTATTATTAAGTTTATTTATTTTATTTAGCCTTGTTGTGCAAGTCTCTGGAGCTTGTGCAGAGGCAGCAGCTTTTGCCAGAGGGGAACTGGAATCCCCTGGTTGGGCCTGGGTTCTCCTGAGGTTTTTTTTCTCGATTAGAGTTTTGGGTTCCTCGCCACCGTTTGCATACTGTTTTTGCACTATCTGCCTGACCGGGGGGGCTGCTTTAGAATTTTAAAGTTTTACTTAATTAATATTGCATATAGGAATTTATAGTCTGTTATATTTGACCTGTGCTTCTCTCTCCTTTATCCTAAATGTGTGCTCTCACTGAGCGTGTTGTGTGTGTGTGCGTACTTGTCTGTGTACGTACGTGTGTGTGTGTTGTGTGTGTGTGCGTGCGCATCCGTGTGTGTGTGTGTGTCTCTATGTCTATGTGTGTTAGTACGTGTGCATATTGTGTGTGTGGAGTGTTTTGTATGTGGGTATGTCTGTCTTCTGTGTTTTCAACCTTTTCTTGTTTTTGCAGGTACAACTTTAATTATTTTGCTTATAGTCAATATGTCTCATGTACAGCTGCTTTGTAACAATGAAAATTGTAAAAGCGCTTATATAAATAAAGTTGAGTTGAGTTAGTCAGGCGAGTTTACTTGCCAATTAAGAACAGGGATACCATGGTCCTTAAACCAGGTACTGGTAGCTTTGGCACTGTGTGCAGGTGCCAAGTCCTGTTGGAAAATGAAATCTGCATCTCCATAAAGTTGGTCAGCAGCAGGAAGCATGAAGTGCTCTAAAACTTCCTGGTATACGGCTGCGTTGACCTTGGACCTCAGAAAACACAGTGGACCAACACCAGCAGATGACATGGCACCCCAAACCATCACTGACTGTGGAAACTTTACACTGGACCTCAAGCATGATTCGTGTCCTCTTCACTGGGACCCTGATTTCCAAAGGAAATGCAAAATTTACTTTCATCAGAGAACATAACTTTGGACCACTCAGCAGCAGTCCAGTCCTTTTTGTCTTTAGCCCAGGCGAGACGCTTCTGATGCTTCCTGCTGCTGACCAACTTTATGGAGATGCAGATTTCATTTTCCACAGGACTTGGCACCTGCACACAGTGCCAAAGCTACCAGTACCTGGTTTAAGGACCATGGTATCCCTGTTCTTAATTGGCCAGCAAACTCGCCTGACCTTAACCCCATAGAAAATCTATGGGGTATTGTGAAGAGGAAGATGCGATATGCCAGACCCAACAATGCAGAAGAGCTGAAGGCCACTATCAGAGCAACCTGGGCTCTCATAACACCTGAGCAGTGCCACAGACTGATCACTCCATGCCACGCCGCATTGCTGCAGTAATTCAGGCAAAAGGAGCCCCAACTAAGTATTGAGTGCTGTACATGCTCATACTTTTCATGTTCATACTTTTCAGTTGGCCAAGATTTCTAAAAATCCTTTCTTTGTATTGGTCTTAAGTAATATTCTAATTTTCTGAGATACTGAATTTGGGATTTTCATTAGTTGTCAGTTATAATCATCAAATNTAAAAGAAATAAACATTTGAAATATATCAGTCTGTGTGTAATGAATGAATATAATATACAAGTTTCACTTTTTGAATGGAATTAGTGAAATAAATCAACTTTTTGATGATATTCTAATTATATGACCAGCACCTGTAGAATAAATACCACTGCAAACATAGCTGCGTTTCTCCGATGTTAACCCAGCATTAAGTTATAAACATTCACGTATACATATTGGTAGGCTACATTCACATACATTGGGGATATGGTGTCATAAATCAAGAAATGTCTCTGCAGTAGGCTTTTTCATAATGTCAGGCTTTTTAAAGTTCATTTAAATGTGATAGCCGCAGCAAGTGCGCGTTCAGAGACATGAAAAGTCGTGAAAGCGTGGTCTGTCAAAACATATCAAAACATTAAAAATGAAACTATTGATCCAGTTTACCAAATAAGCATGTTGTGAAATATATGCATTAAACAGGACGTGATGAGATCGGTGGATAGCCACCGGACCCGCGGGTTATATAAATATTGAAGAAACATTGTTTCTTTCTTTCTTTGTTTATGCCTCATGATTCTTATCATTCGTTTCAGAAACTACCTTTTTACCATTAGAAAGTTAAAACAGATCATAATATTAAATCGACCAAGCAACAATTAGGTCAGTGCAGTTCGAGGCAAGAAACTTGCGACTTTAGCCGGGTTCTTCTTTCTGTGTGAATAATTTTCGCATCATTAGCCAAAATATCAGAAACGGTTTATTTGTTTTGTAGCTCAACTTCTGACAAGTTAAACATCTTATTTCGAATACATTTTAAAACTGCTATGTGCCGAAATAATTAGGTTCTTGAATGAATTGCAATTCCTCAGAATCTTTCTCCTTCACTCACCTTTTGCAAGCTGTTGAGGATACATTTCAGAGAAGAGGAATTTATCAGATCCTTCTGCTCGTGTGTTCCAGTATGCCGATTCGCAACTTATGTTCGGGGCCCATCGACCCGCAGGACACGCACACTCACACTGCATGCTCTGCCTGGCCCATGCAGAGGGTGCTCTCTCCGAGTCTAACTGCCCGCACTGTGAAAACCTTCCGGTGCGGGTGCTTAAGGCTCGGAGAGTCACTGCCCTCTGAGATTTTTGACCGCTACCCCTCGGCGCTCTCGGTCCCCGGGTCTCCAGTGTTCTTCGCGGATGAGATCCTCCATCCCGCCGATGAAGCTACGGAGATGATCCGGTTTGGCGCTTCGGGAGATGAAGACGAGCTCATGTCGCTGGCGGCTTCGAACAGGGATCTGTCGGGGTCAGAGCTCGTCCGTGTTCTCACCAGCGCCATACAAGACCTTGGCCTCGAGTGGAACTCCCCTGACGAGCCGGCGAGGAGTAAGCTGGACACGTGGTTTCTACAGCCGGGCCGCCGCCCAGAAGAAATCCGCGTGCCTTTTTTCCCAGATGTCCAGGAGGAGGTTGTGAAAGCGTGGTCTGCGCCCCAGTCGGCGCGCACCCATGCCTTAGGATCGGCCATTTTCTCCCTAGTGGATAGGGCAGAAGCCCACGGCTATGCGCGCATTCCCGCCATCGAGCAGGTGATCGCGGCGCACCTGGGTCCGTCTTCGTCATCGCTGCGATCCGAGGCGGTGCTACCATCTAAGCCGTGCCAGGAGGCTGCCTCTGCTCTACACACCATGGCGGTCCTCCAGGTATTCTAGGCTCAGCTGCTGCGTTCTCTGGACAGGGAAGAACCTAACCCAGACGGCGTTAAGGACCTGCGCGCGGCCACGGATTTCGCGCTTATGGCCACTAAGTACACTGCCCAAGCCATCGGCCGCACCATGGGCTTCATGGTTGCCCTCCACCGTCACCTGTGGCTGACGCTTACGGATCTCAAGGAGGCGGACAAGAGAGCCCTCCTGAATGCTCTGCTGTATCCGTCTGGACTATTCGTGGATGCAGTCATCCAGCGTTTCAGGGAGGACCAGAAGCGCTCGTGCGCTATGAGCCAGGTACTCCCCAGACACCCTGCCCAGCTGTCTTCGCGTCACCAATCCTCATCTGCATACTCGGTGCAGAGACCGGTGAAGCAGCCCACGCTCGCGGCCCCCTCCGCCGCCGCAGCTCCCGACCCGGCGATTCGCCCCAAACAGTGGCGAGACATGCCCATGAAGCGTCACGGCCTGGGGAAGGACCGTCGCCCAAGGGGAGGTTCGGCATCGGGGCCGAAGCAGAGTTCCTGACGAGTTCGCTGGGAGAAGGAGCGTGCTCGACGGGGGACCTCCCACAAAGAGTCCGAGGTTCTCGTCTGTCCCCCTAGTGGTTGCGGGCGACACAGAGAACGATTGTGTTATGGATGTTGTTGTGTCAAATGTAATAAAAATGCACACATTTTCACAATCAGAGCATTTTCCTCCTCTGATGAACGCAGCAAACTCGCCGCCTCCGTGCCGTGAGCTGCTGTTGTCTCATCCTGTGCCAAGCTGTTCGCACCCCCCGCTTTACGGCGATGCACCAATCCCGCCTTATGTCCCGTTTCATACTCTGGTTACCGCGAGTCAGAGCTCTCTCTGAGGAGCTTGGAGCAGCGCTCGTACGCTGAGTTCACCGACGGCGGCTTCCCCCTCGCGCGGGATAACCCTGACAGTGCAGAACGAGATGTTGCATCCCTTGCAGGTTTGCAAGGAAGCATGGCAGTCCATCCCGGGTATCTCGCCCTGGGTGCTGAATATAGTAGAGAACGGCTCGCTCCAGTTTCGGCGCAGGCCGCCCCGCTTCAATGGCGTGGTCCCATCTGTATTCTCCCCGTGGAATATACCGCTGTTGAGACAGGAGATTGACAGCCTCCTTGCGAAGCAAGCGATAGAGGTAGTCTCCTCAAGCGAGAGCGGCTTCTACAGCCGCTATTTTGTCGTTCCAAAGAGAGATGGGGGCTTCCGGACGATTCTAGACCTGAGACCCATCAATCGTGCGCTGTACAAACGCGCTTTCAGAATGTTGACGATAAAACAGATCCTCACGCAGACTCGTTTATTTCAGTGGATCTAAAAGACGCATACTTTCATGTTCAAATAGCCCCTCTCCACAGGCGCTTTCTGAGGTTTGCATTCGAGGGCACCGCGTACCAATTCATGGTGGTCCCCTTCGGGCTGGCGTTAGCTCCACGCACTTTTACAAAGACAATGGATGCGGCTTTATCCCCTCTGAGAGCGAGCTGTATGCGCATTCCGAATTATTTGGATGATTGGCTAGTTTTAGCCCACTCGCAAGAGATGCTCGATGCCCATGCATGCAGGCTCTTTTCGCACATGAAAACCTTGGGGCTGTGTGTGAACAGACAGAAGAGCGTGCTTCTCCCCAGCCGGTCGATCGTGTATTTGGGAGTGTGCTTAGACTCGATCACCATGCGCGCTCATCTGAGCCCAGAGCGCATGTTTCAGAGGCTTCTGGGGCTGATGGCGTCAGCAACCGCAGTGTGCCACCTCGGTCTGTTGTTCATGCATCCCCTCCAGCTCTGGCTGAGGTCCCACATGCCGAGAAATGCTTGGTTAGCGGGGCACGTGAGAGTCGCGGTGAGAGCCTTGGCGCAACCCTGACATGTATCGCCGTGGCGTCCAGCTGAGTCCTATCACAGGGCAGAAAGCGGTTACGACGGATGCGTCTCTGACGGGATGGGGAGCCCTGTGCGATGGCACCCCGGCCTCGGGCTCCTGGTTGGAGTCAGAGAGACAGTGGCATATCAACCGCTTAAGAGTTGAAAGCGGTTTTCTTGGCCCTCAAGTGCTTTCTCCCGCAGATCGAGTCGTAACATGTACTGATTCAGTAGTGTCATACATGAATTGACAAGGCGGTGTTTGTTCACGAGTCCTCTTCGAGCAGGCGGTGCAACTCCTCCTTTGGGCCGATAGTCACCTGCTATCCATCAGGGCGATGCATGTGCCCGGTCAGATGAACTGCAGAGCAGACATGCTGTCGAGGGACGGCCCCCCTCACGGGGAATGGAGGTTGAACCCTCAGTCAGTAAGCTTGATCTGGGATCGGTTCAGAAAAGCAGATGTCGATCTTTTCACGACGGAGAAAAATACGCATTGCCCTCTGTTCTTCCCCCGTCAAGCTCCCCGCTGCAGGGGGACGCGCTCATGAGCCCGTGGCCGAGAGCCAGCCTCTATGAGTTTCCACCAGTGAAGATTTTACGCAAAATCAGAACAGAGAAAGCTGCCGTGACGCTGATCGCCCCGAGATGGACGAATCATCAACCTGATGGAGCTGCTGGCAGCGCCTCCGTGGCCGATTCCACTGAGGAGGGATCTGCTGACCCAAGCGAGTGGCACAATCTGGCACCTCAACCCAGAGTTGTGGCGTCTGCACGTGTGGCGGGTTCACGGGGGCAGGGAGCCCTGGGGAGTGTAGCGAGTCGTGCCATGGATACCATCACAGAGTCGCGAGCTCCCTCTACGAGGTGCCTTTACGCTGTTAAATGGGCAGTTTTTGTAAAATGGTGCAGGGAAAACAGTCTCGACCCGGAGCTATGCTCCGTATCTGACATTCTCGCCTTTCTGCAGCAGCGCTTGGACGCCGGCAGCTCGCAGTCTACGCTGAAAATTTATGTCGCTGCCATTGCCGCTTTTCACCCTCCGATTGACGGTCGCTCGGTAGGCAAGCATACTTGGGTGGTGAGATTTTTAGGGGGCGCGAGACGACTAAACCCCCCTCGCCCTCCTACGGTTCCGCCCTGGGACCTAGCCTTGGTTTTAAAGGCGCTTTCACTTCCTCCGTTCGAGCCCTTGCAATCATCGGGACTGCGGGAGCTCTCCCTAAAAACCATCCTACTGCTTGCGCTTGTGTCTGCTAAGCGTGTAGGGGACATACACGCGCTGTCTATCGATGATGCCTGCATGCGGTTCGGACCTAACAACTGCAGCGTCACGCTCAAACCTAAAGTGGGTTATGTGCCTAAATCACTCTCAACACCGTTTAGGTGTAGCGTCTACTCCTATGAGCGTGTAGACGACGCTTTCTGCATAGCTTGGATCAGTATGTATTGCGACTTGAGACGGTGATGCGGAATGAGCTACTAGGTGTCCTTTTTCGCCGGCGGGTGCAAACCTGCCTCCAGCAGTTCTTATTAGCAGGCGCCCTGCTATTCCGTGCTCTGCCATCTATCGCCCTTAACATCATTTCTTTGCTGTATGTCCTGCCGCTCTGAGCCTAGCGCGGCATCACAGCTCAGTTCACACTAAAATGTTAGTGGGTATGCAAATTTTTGCCAAAATTTAGGACCATTCGGATTGGCTCCCGCTTGCGCGGTATCCAATGGGCTTGATACTCGTGCTCGCGGCTACGCCCAGCGAGGAATTTATCCTGATCATGCGGGGAGCGCTAGTTTTCACTCTTTGCTTCGTGATTTTATTCGGTTCCCCTAGAGTTTCACGCAATGTAGAGAGACCTCTCTCGAAAGGGAACGTCTATGGTTACTGTCGTAACCTCGGTTCCCTGAGAGGAGGGAACGAGACATTGCATAAACCGCCGTGCTCGTGTGCTCAGATCGTCGCGCTGTAATGTTTCAGTCGTAAGATTCTGAGGAATGCGGTCCAGACGGCGAGTTATATAGGGCGCCATACCCCTAAGCGCAATCTTGACCGGCATAAGCCAGTTACATTTTATTTTCACTGGCGTTGTTCAATAAGCATTCAGTAAAGTTTGGCGATGGGGATTCCCCTATCATTTCACGCAATGTCTTGTTCCCTCCTCTCAGGGACAGTAACCGGAGACGTTTCTACAACCGGAAACTGAGGGTAGTGCGGAGCAGCAGATACTAAGTCACTGATACGCGACAAACACAAGGGAGACAAGGGACGGGCCATTATTTTAAAATAGGAATTTCTCTGGATTTGCACATTCTTGGGAACATTTGGGATAATGTAAGTACACAACTGCATGAAATATATCACACCGTGCAAGTGATTTTTGGATATTTCATAACAAAATTATTCCATATTGTGGCTTTAATTCTATGCTCAGCTCTTTCAAAAAGTGAGACATTCACACATCTCCCCATCCCCCGTCATCTGAGAAGTGGAATCTGTTTTAAAAGCCTGTAGCCTACTGACATGGAGAGAATTAAAACATTTCAATGTTTGTTATTTAAACGCAGGTCAATACACTATTTCGTCACACCTTAATTTAATACTAATGAAACGGCCTATAAAATGAATATTTTGGCAAATATTATGTTTTTTCGTTCACGTCTTCACACGGTCCTCTGTCCTTGCTCAATAATAATGTTATGTTACATTTTTGTCTTGTGCAGTTTACTTTCTCTTGTCTGTGTTGAAATACTGATATTATATCACATTCGCCCTCACGTATTGGCTGAAAGACAGGGTGCAGGCTACTGTTGTCGCTTTGTATCATTAATTTCTGGTTTAGCTGTTTATCACCAGTCTTACACCCGCTCTGAGCAAGCCTCGAACCAACAATCGGTCAACACCGGCTTAGGAGATGGACATGCTAACGAGGAGGCTATGCTTCTCTTTGTTCTTCATAGGCATATTTATGTAGCTTGGTGCAAACTGCCCACTCCTGCGTGAACAATGTGATCTGTACATGGTTTTCACTGACGCACAAGTACCATATTTTAGTGTAAAATGATTGCTCATGGTAATGTTTATAAATGAGCTTAAAATTAAAAACAATTGTATAAAATTTCATATTGAACATTGCGTTTGCGCTGTGGTGGAAAGGAGATCTTCCGTAAATAAAGATACATTTATTATAAAAGCTTAGCGACTACGGACGTATTAAACTGTGGTTATGGAACTTTTTAAAAACAATCAAATGGTTCAACAGTATGCTATTATAAGGACAGAAAAGACAGTGCTGTATTCTTATAACTCTCATGCATATGCAGCCGCTTTAGACTGGCAGAAAAAAATTATCCTTAAATGAACTTCTGTGATCATAACACATTTGTTCTAATGATTTAATGATTACTTTACTATGTCCTGCATTTGGCTCAATTCTCAGACTATATTGCTTTTTTGTTATATTATAAACTTGAATAACTCTTGTTTTAATCTTTAATGTGTTGCCTCCTGTCATGTAATAAGTAATTTATCACATTGAATTTCACTGTTTCACAGTACATGTGGTTAAGTACTGAAGGTGAAAACTCTCCCTTTGTGCCTCCTGGCGGAAATTTTCACAATTTCACGAACTAGTTTCACATTTTAAATGTTTTTTTAACTGCCGCCCTTCCCCATTGGCGGCACTCAACATGGTGGTAGAGAGAATTCTGATTGACTATCTACTGTATTTGCTGCAATTTATCAAATTACTATAGTTAATGCTACAAAATATTGTAGTGTACAGTATAATACAGTTTACTATAGTAATAACAAAATGTGTCATTTACATCTATGTATTAAGGAAATTTGTTTAATTTTCTAGATTTCGATTAGGAACATGGTACAGCATCATGATACTACTTAAAGTATCACGATACTTCAGCTGGTATACTATCGTAATATATGTTTATGGTACAGTGACAACCCTAGTGGCTACAGGTTGTTAAATGTACATTTATTTGATACCCACATGAACTTCTGGGTGGAGTTTAATTAGAAATCTTTTCCTCTTAAAGCTCAACTTCCGAATCTTGGACCAGTTGAATGTGTTGATTTTGGTGTTGCCCTAAAATGAAGTGACAAATAAAAGTTATAAAACAAATCTGATTAGATGATGGAAGTTTAAAGCAGTTGTAAAAAAACTGATATACATACAAGTGACCACACAACTGAGTTTCTATATTAATGCAGTCTTTAATATTTACACTACTTCACAATTTTTAAACACGCACAGTTCATCTTATGAGTTCTATTACTTGGCAGTAGGTTACTTATAAGATACCAGTCAATAAGCATATTGCCCTTGCCAAAGCTGTGTTGTACACGATTTTACCAAGGTTACTACTTTACAAGGTTACACATTGACATTCACAACAATAACTAAAGTTACAATAACATACAGTCTCCCATAGCATTCCTGTACCTGAAAGACCTGCAGGCCCATGTGGGCTACAGATAGGTTGATCTTGGTGCCTTCTCGATCAGCAGCAGGGTGGAAGCGCACCCCATACATCTCCAGTTTACGAGCAATCTCCAGAACCTGGAAATCTGATTCTGCTGGTGTTTCCCCACTATAAGAATAGAGAATGTGCAAAAGATATTTAATATGCAATTCACATTTACAGTGTGTGTAAATCTATTTGTTCTCTTTCTAACACAGTATCTCACGCCTCTGGCGTGACCAATTGCGGAAGCACCAATGAAACCATGTCTGCCAGTCATGGCAGACCAATCACAGCAGCGGTAAGGGAGTCCCGCCTCCCTGCAAATAAGCTGCCACTGCCGTTTCATCATTATCAGCCATCCACTCTCTGAACATGACATCCCTCCTCATGGCATACCAAGCGGAGTTACTCGAGGAAATGGGTCATCAGCTGGACTCCAGATCTCCAAACCCGGTGCTCTGGGAGGAGATATGCGTGATTGCAGATTTAAACCTGCGCATGTCCCGAGTCCTGCCCGTCCACCACAGCATCCAGGGAACACACCCCCGTAGTCCTACGTGGCGGCTGCGGCAAAAAAACGCCGACCGGCCCCCAGAAGCAGAGTCATAGGAGTGCCCTAGGTAATTGGCCACCCCGAGTGTCACCTCAAATTTTATTGGGCGGTTTAATGCTGATTGAGATCTCACTTCACCACTTGTTGAAAAAAGCGTGCGGTTGACGTTCGGCGGCGGTGCCGCACAGCTTTCAAATGAATCAAGGACGAGAGTGATGAGAGTAACAGAAGAATAAGGAAATTTCGTATATAAAGTAAGTTTTAAGACTAAGCATCTGGATTTTGTTTTCAGAAATCATTTTGAAAGTTAAGTCGCTGTATCTGTATCAACAGGTTTGATAATTCAGCAGACATTCACTCAGTCACATGTCCAGTTCAAACTTTAGCTTCAGCTTGTAATAAATTATTTTGTCAAAATAAGCTTGACTTTTTATTCACGTTTCCTTTTTTGATAGTGATGACATTTTTATTGTGATTATACACTAATGTTACTTGTTATTGCAATAGATGAATTGAGGGATGACACAGAGAGCTCTGACTCTGAGAAAGAGAGTGAGCTAGAGCTTTCAGGAGATGTCATAGAGCCCCAGCCAACCACATCAAGCACCATATATGTTGTTCCAAAAGGACCCAATGGTAGGCCAAGTCTATATTTAAATCTAATTAGTAGCTGTCACAAATTTTGTATTGTTTACTTCCACATTTATAATACTTAATACCTTCTTCACAGAGACGACACGTTGTTTAACATATATTTCAGATATCTCAAGATCCAGAGATGATTCTATCGAGTTATGTTACACTAACGCAAATATAGATCTCGAAAGGAATTTCGATACAGGAAAATTTGTGTGGCAGCCAGCTGGTCTTCTCCGCACACATTTGTTTGTTTCCATAAATTGGATGTGACAGAACCCTCTTTCACTCACTCGGTCCTAGGGGTGAGTGATCGGGATGTACAATGATTACTGGGGAGTTTTTTTATGAGGGGCAGACACCCCCAGCAATCGGCTGGCACTTTATAGATTATTGATCCTTATTCACTCGTTTATACAGCGCCTTGCAAAAGTATTTATACCCCTTCATATTAATCACATTTTGTTATGTTTCTGCCTTATCTTAAACTACTTTAAATAAAAAATACATTAATCTATGAAGTAGACATAAAATAAAAGTTTCCTATGTCACGTGATCATGGTGGAGGGTCACGGGATTAAGTGAGAATGGTAATATTAATCACCTGCTCCCTTAATTGGGGGGGAGAGGGGGTGAGCAGGAAGGATGTATTCTTTGTTGACCAACTTCAAAATACAAATAGTTTATTAAATCAAGAAATATCAGTCCGTGCAATAAAAAGAAGATTGCGAGTATGTTTTGCCTCACGGGTATTTTGTTGCGTCGCAAATGCATGGAATTCCTGTTTCAGTCTCTCAGCGGCTGTTGGAAATGACGGAGTAGCCGCTACATCAGGGGTCGGCAACCTAAGGCACACGTGCCACTATTGGCACGTCGAGGGAAAATCAATGGCACGCCAAGCACATTTAGATAAATGATGTATTTAATACAAAACTAGTGTTTGTGAAGTTTAAAAAAATATTGAACGTCTGGTCGTATTCGCATGACAAATTGCCTGTTAATCTGTAATCGTAATCAACATCTTTTACATAAAGTTGTCTGTGCTTTAGAGGTCACGTGTCATCGATTGTGTAGTTGCGCTCACTGTGGTGCTGAACTTCAGACGAGGTTCACAAATGGCTACTACGCAAAAGAAGGCAAAAACTGACGCTCGGTCATTTCAGCCCTCTTGGAGAGAAGAATTTGGTTTTGTTTTTCAAAAAGATCGTGCTGTATGCACTTTATGTTTAGAAAATGTTGTGTGCCGTACTTCCAGCGTTAAGCGCCAGTTATGAGAAACAAACCGGCAGTCTTCGTGTTTTTACTAGATTGAAAAATAATGCTTCTGAAGCAAGTTACCGACTTGCTCATTGCATTGCGAAACACGGAAAGCCATTCACTGACGGGGAGTACATTAAGGATGCTTTCCTCTCTAGCGCAGAGGTCTTGTTTGATGGGTTACCTAACAAAGAGACTATTATATCGAGAATCAAAGATATTCCCATGTCAGCCAGAACTGTTCAGGGACGCATAGAAGAAATGGCAGAAAGTGTCACTGAGCAGCAAACAGCTGGGCTGAAGGATGCAATGGTGTTTAGTGTTGCGCTGGATGAGAGTGTGGACATAAATGACATACCATGTTTGGCAATCATGGCAAAATATTGTGATTCGAATGTAAGAGAGGAACTCTGTTGCCTAAAATCAATGACTGACACAACAAAAGAGGAAGACATTGCCAAGACGTTTTTTGAGCACTTTGAGGAGCGAGGGGTTGACATCGGAAGAATTTTTGCAATTACAACAGATGGAGCCCCTGCCATGCTTGGCAAACAGAAAGGAGCTGTCAAATTAATTGAGGAAAAAGTGGGTCACCCCATTATAAAATTACACTGCATAATACACCAAGAGAACCTGTGTGCAAAAATGTCAAATTCAGATCTTAATAGCGTTATGGCTACAGTTGTAAAGATTGTTAATTTCATAGTTAAGCGATCTTCCCTCACACACCGACAGTTCCAGTCCCTTCTCGAGGAAATGGACTGCACGTACAAAGATATTCCTCTCCACTCGGTGGTTAGATGGTTAAGCTGTGGTAAAGTTCTGGAGAGATTTGTTGGCTGCTTTGACAGTATTAAAGCCTTCCTAGCTGAAAAAGGCCAAGTCTACACTGAACTCGAAGATGAGACGTGGGTTTTGAAAGTCATGTTTCTCACTGATATCACAGGCCACTTGAACGAGCTAAATCTCCGACTCCAAGGTGCAGAACACACCATTTTGAACATGTTCGAAACATGGGCTGCGTTTATTGACAAAGCTGGCAGTTTTCTCAAGGGATATCGCTACCTCCACATTCCGATATTTCAAACATGTACGGGAGCTGTCCGCGCAGTGCAGCGTTAACACGAGTGAAATATCCAAATACATGTCCGAACTCGAATTGGAGTTCACAACACGTTTTGGGGACTTTCGGAAATATGGACCAATGTTCCCTTTTTTGATTAAGCCTGCAAGCTTCGATGGACACGAATTCGATGCATCTCTGATAGAGTGGATGGATACACAGGACATGGAAATGCAGCTAATTGAGCTCAAGAGTTCAGCACTCTGGATGACAAAATTTGCAGAACTCCGCAAGGAGTTGGAAACCACAGCAGTGAACAATCAGGGATCTTGCATTTTTACATGCTGGGCATCATTGCCAGAAAAATTCTGCTGTCTCAAAAGAGTTGCTTTGGGTTTGCTGACGGTTTTCGGATCAACATACCTCTGCGAGCAAATATTTTCACACATGAACAATGTGCTCTGTCCCTCTCGCAATCGCTTGACTGTTGATCATTCCGAAGCATGCGTGAAACTTAAGGTGACGCACTACACTCCCAAGATAACAGAGCTCAGCAAAGGAAAACAGGACCAGGGCTCACACTAACTGGTATTTATAAGAACTGTACATCTGTTTAATCTTGCATTAGCATACACTGGGCCATGCTGGTATTCCTTGGCTTAACACTGAAAAGCAGCATTAAAACGTGATTCAAGTATATTTGTTTTCCAAACTCTTGCTGCTCTGCATTTTGTTCTAAAAAAATGTTTTATATACATATATAACAGTTTCAGTTATTAAAGAAATATGTGCAAATACGTGGTTTTAAAAATAAAGATGGTAACTATAACACATGTGAAAAAGCAGCACTAGAACTGGATTCCAATACTATTTGTGTTTTATACTCTTGCTATCTTCCTTTCAAAGGAGCAAAATGTTTTGTATAAACAGTTTCAATTTTTAAAGAAATCTGTGCAATTTTGTTTTATTGAAAAATAAAGATGATAGTCTATTCAAAATTTTTCTTTTTCTGTTTTGTGTTTTATAGCCATTTAGTATAAGTATACGAATAGTGTCAATCTAAAAAATAATAATATTGTGGTACAATTACATGTAAAACTAAACATTGATGTTAAAATGGCACAGTGGTTGCCATGAAAAAAATTAATGGCACAGCACTTCAAAAAGGTTGCCGACCCCTGCGCTACATTATGTCAACAAAGAACTATCACTTCTCAGCGGACGCATTGAATGGATTATACATCGCCTTGCGGAGTACAGGATTTTGCTTGCTCAACAGGAAGAGAAGAGAATTCTATAGCCGCAAAAATACATCAAAGGAAAGTAATCAGCAAAGCTTTTAGGAGAAACAAGCACCGTATAGGTAAGGCGGCTGTTTTTTTTTTTTGCTAATCAGTTGCTGTTTGAACCGGTTATGTTTATCCATGGGGGGTAATCGTGGGATTGCGGTGTTGTTTGTTGTTTGGCTTTTGTCAGGTTTGTCCAGAGCTCTGGCATGTAAAGTTTGTTGTTTGGCGGTCCGTTTTTGTATGAATAGATGTCATGATGTTTATGGAGTTGATGGTGCTTGTTTGCGTTTCGTTGTGATGTTGTTAACTTAAAGGTTATGACGATGCAATGTTTGAGTATTGTTGACGGGAAGCAGACAAATATGAGTAAAGTGAGTGCCGATAGCATTACTGCCATGGAAGGAAGAAAAAGAGAGATTAAACTCACTGCAAAAGCATTGTCTAAACAGGCTTGAAAGTTTGCAAAAGGAACGAAAAACAAATTTGAAAAAAATTAAAGGACTGATTCCAGAGATTAAAGGTCTGATGACAAGAAACGAGAATGCCTCTAAAGTGCAAATGCTGCTTACAAGTCTTGTTCAGCTTTGTGAAGATGCCAGCAAATTGCATGACATGGTAATTCCTCTACTTCCTGAAACTGAGTTGGAAAAACAAAATGAATGGTTCTGGAGTATTATAAAATACAGTGATGCATTTACAGAAACAGTTACACAGTGGTTGATTGAATCAGAAGGATCTTTGCAAAATGTTATTTCTGTCCAATCTGATGTTGGTGTACCACAGGAAGAGTATATTGCTCCTCAAGTGACTGCTCATGCTTCATCTATTGTTATGGCAGAAGATGACTTACAAGATGATGTCAAACCTAACGACAGTGTGTCAAATGTGGGGAGAAGTACTTCTTCAGTACGTCTCAAAGCAGAGGCTGAGTTGGCTGCATTAAAGGCAAGGGGGAAATTGTTGAAAGAAAACATGAATTGGAGGATCAAGAGCAACAATTACGAAAAAGGAAATAACAATTTAGTCTGCAAGGAGAAATTGAAGTTCAAATGGCCAAGTTGAATGTTTTAAAATCTCACAGTGTGACGAGTAATACATCTGGGCGTTCTGGAGAAAATAATTCTAAGTTATTGTCACACCAAAGAAAAATAAAAAGTTTTGATGCCTGTGCTAAATCATTTGTTCCTCAAATGTCTGCAAAGAAGCAAGATTCAATGCATGACTGTTTGAAGTCTGGAGCAAGGCCAAAAGATAGAACTGTACAACAGAGGGTACTCTCACAACCTAATACAGTGCAACAAGGATCATCTGGATGTCAAATAGCAGGGCAGGGGATGCCAGGAAATGCATTCAATACACAAGTCGATTACAGCAATAATAATCAGAGCAACATTTTGGAAATAATGAAAAAACAAAATGAAATAACAACGCTCTTGTTAAGTGAAAGTGACCTATTAGTCAGATATGGTGACCCATACCCGAAATGTGACCTCTGCACTTAACCCATCCAGAGAGTAGTGAACACGCACAGCAAGTGGTGAACACACGTACACCCGGAGCAGTGGGCAGCTATCACTGCAGCGCCCTGGGAATCGAACCGGCAACCTTCTGGTCACAAGTCCGACTCTCTAACCATTAGGCCACGACTTCCCCGTAAAACAACAATGCTTGCCATCGTTACCCAAAAGAGATCTGAAAGTGTTTAATGGTGACCCATTACGGTATCATGCATTCATAGAGCCTTTAAAAATACTGTTGAGAGTAAGACTATAGTGATAGTAATTAGTAAGACTAGAGTAATAACTATAGTGATCGCCTGTATTACCTTGAACAATATACTGTTGGTCCTCCAAGAGAATTGATACAGAGTTGTCAGCATATCAATCCACACAATGGATATATGAAAGCCAAAACTTTGTTGCAAGAACATTTTGGCAATGAGCAGAACATTGCATCTGCTTGCAAGAACATTTTGGCAATGAGCAGAAAGTTGCATCTGCTTACAAGAACAAAGCTCTTTCATGGCCTCAAATTAAATCTGAAGATGGTAATGCTTTGCAAGAATACAGTCTTTTTCTTATTGGCTGTTGTAATGTTATGGAGGAAGTGCAATATATGGATGAGTTGGACATGCCAGCCAATATGATGGCCATTATAATGAAATTACCCTACAAACTTCGAGATAAATGGAGAACAGTGGTTTGTGAGCTACAAGAAAGACACAAACGTAGAGTTTACTTCATTGATATTGTCAACTTTATAGAACATCAAGTTAAAGTTCTAAAAGATCCAGTGTTTGGAAATATACTAGATGTCCCTGTAATAATGAACAAGGATGCTAAGAGAACTAAATTACAATCTCATTCTGGATTTGATATCACTGTTGTTGCTGCAAGCAAAGGAAGTGAACCTGAAAATACAAGAAAGATAAAAATTGGTTTGGAGAAGGAAGAATGTCTTTGCTGTGGAGGTGAACATACATTGGGTACATGTCCTCAGTTAAGAAAACAATCTCGCAAGGAGAAGATTGGTTTCTTGAAGGAAAGTGGTGTGTTTTGGTTGTCTGTGTACCGGTCATATTAGTAAAGATTGCAGAAAACGTCTTTGTTGTGATGTTTGTGGTCTTAGACATCCTACGTTGCTGCATATTTTTCCCAAGGAAAAGGGTACAGATACAATTGAGAAGAAACCAAAGATGATAGTGAATGATGTTTTGGTTTCAAGTGGTCTTACTGGGGCTGGTGATTCTGATTGTAAACTCCCAATTGTGCCTGTTCAGATTAAGGCCAAGAAAGGCAGCAAAATTGTCACTACATATGCATTTTTAGATCAAGGAAGCA
This sequence comes from Triplophysa rosa, assembly GCF_024868665.1. Classification (NCBI taxonomy): domain Eukaryota; kingdom Metazoa; phylum Chordata; class Actinopteri; order Cypriniformes; family Nemacheilidae; genus Triplophysa; species Triplophysa rosa. The sequence goes on along the minus strand of NC_079896.1, from coordinate 16,761,976 downwards.
CAGCTGTGTTTTGCACTGAGAGTTTAATGAGAAAACTGAATCTTACAGGAACCAAAGTGCAGATTCTGTTATGAACTATGGGACAAGAAAAGATTGTAAGTAGTCATGGTCTGTCTGGAATGGAGGTAGCAGGTGTAAATAGTACTGACTTCTGCGAATTGCATCGAGTCTATACCCAAGAAAGTATGCCTGTTCACAAAGGGAATATACCCAAAGAACGTGATCTGCAAAGGTGGCCTCATCTAAATAGTGTTCATTTACCAGAAATTAATGCAGGAATTGAGTTACTAATTGGAACAAACATTCCTAAAGCATTGGAACCACTGGAGGTTATCCGCAGTGTGAATGATAGACCCTACGCAATCAGGACTATGTTAGGATGGACTGTGAATGGACCACTCTTTGGAGACAGTGAAAATGTGAGGGACTGTGCTCATCCAGAGGTCACAGTCAATAGATTTTAAGTCGTGGATTTGGAAAACATGTGGCAGTTTAAAATTGACTTTCCAGAGTGTAGCCAGGATGAACAAACTAAACTCTTTTCATATTAGTTTTATCAAACTCTTAGAAGTTTTCTTAGTGAACATACAATCAGCTTCCACATGCAAAACACAATTTTGGAAGAAAAAGACAATTAACTTTCCCTCCAAAGGTGCCATCTCCTGATTGGGTAAGTCACATCTGTAGGATGCGACATCCTTAAAGCTTAAAAGAGACCACAGTCTCTTCCGTTATCTGGTTCGTCGTTCTTTCTCTCCTCTCTCTTCTTGCGTTTTGCTTTTCTTTTTGTTCGGGTTCTGTCCGTGCCACCTCTACAAGGGTAGAACGATCTCTAAAGGATGGACAAGAAGAAGACTTCACCTGGACCCCTAAGTTTGTGCCAGGCTGCGGCCTCGTCTTTCCAGATACAGATCCTCTGCATAAAACTGGTTCTCTCTGATCACTTCCAGCCAAAATCAACTGGAGCCTCAACAAACTGCATCAGGACACTTTCTTTCTTTTGATGGGCAAGACATGCAAGTATCAGAACTTAGTCTTATTTATGGATGCATAGAGCATCATTAATCCTTTTAACAAAGGCGCTATACAAGTAGGAAACTGATGTTTTGTTCAGGCTATTGATCTTCTGAATATCAAATACTGCCATAAATCAATGCTCTGTTCTTCTCTCTGCTTCAACTTCAACCTTCTTCCAATGCTGAACTGTATGTGTGTGTATGTAAGATTAGTGTGTGTCTAGTCTAGGTAATAAAGTCCTGTTTTATGTCACACGTGACGTTGTTTTTAGTTCATGCTCATAATCCGGAGTCCCTAAACATGCAGATTCTTGCTACCTGCTCGTGATTTCCCCAAATCATGAATTTGATCCAGATAAGTATAATTGATCATAATTAATCCCAATTTGGGTTTACATTTGTTTCCCTTACAAAGGGTGGTGGAGAATATATTACTTATAATTGTGATCAAAGCTCATGATGATTCTTACAAATTTGGTGGAGAATCGTGTTTAAATAATACTATCGCTCATTGAATCCCCTACAGTTTTTTAGCTTTAATAAATTAGCTAAAATTCTAAGTCACAAATCTGTTTTTTGTTTTGACATTATTGTGCATGGAGTGTAGATTAATGTAAAAATATAATTTAAAGTAGTTTAAGATAAGGCAGCAACATAACAAAATGTGAATAAAATGAAGGGGGATTAATACTTTTGCAAGGCACTGTTTACCAGCTCCGTCAGCATATTGGCAATATGCTGACAATACAGGAGTTATCTATATCCTATAGTGAGATACCGAACAAGTGTTAGAAAGATAACATTAGGTTACTAACATAACCCCGATTCTCTGAGAGAATCTCTTCTTCCATGAGTGCTGTTGAAGATGGTTAAACAAAGTTTCACATAAACCACAGATACACATTTTGCAGAACAATCATTTAAATTACATGTACTCTCTCCATTAATCAAGTATTGCAGAAGTTCTAGGATACATAATCTCTCTACATTCACATTTAGCAGACGCTTTTATCCAAAGCAATTTACAAAAGTACGGGAAAATGATTAGCAAACTGTGTGGGAGGCCAACTCATTGGAGTAATCTCGTGCCACGTTCTGGCTAATGGACGGCAATTGCAGTGTACTCTAATTTTGCTCATCCTTTAAATCTGCTTAAGCCCCTCCCCTACCTTGTGGCCATATGGCTAATAAAGAGGCCAGAGCTACTGGATTACAATCACAACCTTACATAGCCACTGACATGGCTATTTTTATTGGCCATGACAGCCAAAGCTTCAGATTATATGCACCCGAACTGCATTACAAAGAGGACAGCTCAAAACGCATATATACTGTATATATAGGTTGTTGAAATGACATGGCATTTTCACTGTCACATAAAAATTAATATGATTAGTATTTTCTTCATTAAAATACAGTAAATGGTTAAGCATATCTTTATCTTACATGGACCTGTTGTTACAAAACTGCTTTGTTATTAGATTTTTTTTTTAGCCTAATCCCAAAATTGTCCTATGGTGTATCTGTCTCAAGCATGGTTCAGTCAATTAAAACTTTTATGAATTAAAAAGAAGAGCATAAAAATAATACATCAATAAAAACATCCTTCGGTGTGACAGATAATGTCCACTAGTGTGACGGACAATGTCCACTGGTGTGACACCTGTACTATCACACAAGAGGACAAGGTCTTTTTTAAAAGCATTTAAAACAATTTAATAATAATTGTTTAAATCATGTCTTATAATTTTTTTATAATTTGTGTTGTTCTCAAATTGAATGGTTACATTAATTGCAGTTTTTTTGCAGAAAATGTCATGAAAATAGATAAAATGCTGTACTTCTTTGGTTTTGAGACAAAGAATTGAGGGAGAAAATGAATGGAAGAGAGCGCACACGGATCTATAGAGAGAAAATTAACAATGATTCACACAGAAGGGAGGAGATCCTAAGAGAATGACAAAGAAAAAAAATAGAATCAAAATGATTCCTTATAGAAAGAGCAGCCTTATGTTATATACAATGATACAATGAATTCAACAATTAGCTGTGCAGTAGGGAGACACTAGAAAAGTTTCAGTAACATACTGATTGACTGAATGACTGACAGAAAATGTTTTCTGGGGGAAATTTTTCTTCCTTTTTACCTTAGACATTGTAATATTTTGTCTATGAGTTTATTAATTTACATTGTGGCAAGGGGGGCGTGGTTTAGCGAGGTACGCAACGGGAGAGAGAGCCGGGAGACGAGCAGGGAGTAAGTGGGACACGTGCAAACAATCAACACCTGTATCTAATTCCAGTAAGGGCGCGGAGAGAGCGGATAAAAGGAGGAAAGCAGCATACAGGCGAGGAGAGACTCACAGACTTACACGGGCGGTTGACGGGAGAACCTGATCGGGAAGTGGAAACTACAAAGGACTCTATACCCAGGATAAAGAATCGTATGGAGTGTAGTAATTCGGTATGGGTCATCAGCACCATGCCCTGAGAGAGCCTGTAAAGTTTCGGACCAGCGCCACCTAGTGGTGTGTAAATATATTTACAGGCCTATAACTTTGTCTGCGGTTGACGGAGTTTTGTGGGAGTCTTGTCCTTAGATTTCCGAATCCTTGCCGAGTCCAACGTTACCAAACATGCCATGTTTGGCCTGTAGTGTGATTTAGTGCAAAAAAACAACAATCGCGAACAATTTTGCAACTGTTACTCCGATCGAGATGAAACCAGCGTAGGAAACACGGAGCATTTAGTGGTTTACTCTATGGTGTAGGCCTAATGTCAAAATGTCATTAGGTGTCACGAATGGAGCGTGGAGAGAAGAACCCAAGCGCAGGCAGGCAGTGGATGAAGGGGTTAACACGATCTTTATTCTTTCAAAACAAAAACCCCACAATGGGGGAAAAACCGACAGTAACAGAATAAATAATACACCAACTTTGACAGGAAAAAATAAACTGGACTGGACTAAACTAACATAACACTTAACTAAACATAACTTGACAAACTAAACTAAACACTAATAATGGACTGGGTTCTTTAAACAGCAAAACAGGATCACAGGAACACTGACAGGCACGATACACATACATTACATGAGCACAGGACAAAGAAACATGAGGACATTTATAGGGAAGACAAACGAGGGATAACGACATGGGGCAGGTGTGGGTAATCAAACACTCAGGGAAAGATCACAAGGAAACGAGAGGAGCGGGGCCAATGACGAGACAGTGGAGAGAACGCATATTATTGTCAAAAGGACAATAATATGTTTCCCTCCACACATAACCAAAGGCTTTGTTATGGCTCTGCTACAGGACCAGGAAATCCAAGACTAAAAGAAGCAGAACCATGACAGAAGCCCCCCCTTTAATGAGCACCTCCAGGTGCTCACCAAGGGGTAGACGGACGAGACAGGACCGACTGAGACAATGACAAAAACAGACAAAACATGGAAAACAAAATCAATGGTAGACACGACAAACCAACAACAGGACTAGGGTGAGCCAACAAAAACAACAAACATGGGAGGGGGGGTGGGGCCAAACAAGGGCCCATAGGGAGCAGTCCAAAAGGGTGGGGGGAATAGTCCCAGTCCCCGGCTGCGCTCGAGGGCGCGGAGTCCTGGGGGACTTAGGGGGAGTCCTGGGGGAAGCAGTCTTTGACCCTGGGAGTTTCCCAGGCACCGGCTTGGCTGCCGGGCTGGAAGGCCGGCTGGACAGGGCTTGACGCCGGCTGAAACGCCGGCAGGACAGGGCTTGACGCCGGCTGGAAGGCCGGCTGGACAGGGCTTGACGCCGGCTGGAAGGCCGGCTGGACAGGGCTTGACGCCGGCTGGAAGACCAGCTGCTGTACCGGCTGGGACGCCGGCTAGATCTCCGGCTGGGACTCTGGCTGGATCGCCGACTGGACACAGGACTGGACGCCGGCTGGACTGGGCGCTGGCCTAAAGTCCTCTCAGAACTTCTCCTTGATGAACCGTACCAAGTTTCGTAGAGATTTTCGGCAGACCGAGGAAATATTTTGGACATGTGAAGCAGGACTGTTTTATATTTGGACTCTTGGTGAAGCTATGGAGTTTGGGTTAGAGACTCCATATTTGCCATGGTAACAGTTCAGACTATCCTCCGTGTGTGACAAATTTCACAACTATCCCATGTACGGTTCTATGGGCTGCCACAGACTTCCATGGCAGAAGAAGGAGCAGAATAATAAGAACATTAACGGAAGCAATAGGTGTCTACGCCACTTCGTAGCTTGACTCCTAACTAACGCAAACAAGACTAACAAACTAACAACACTAAATTTAGCTGCAAAGCAGCAATGACGGGCTCATTTACAGTAACCCTTCTGGCAGTCTGGTTTTAAGGGATACAGTAATGAAAGGGTTACACTATAGGTGCATTAGTTACTGTACCATGAACAAACATGAACATTTTTATCAACTAACATTAACAAAGATGAATAAATTTTGTAAAAGTATATTGTTCATTGTTAGTTCATGTTAGTTAATGCAAGTGTTACCAAAATATTTAATGCTCTATAGATGGTTTTAATTATCTATAAGCATTTGTGAAAAACATTACATATTATATATATATTATCAGTACAGTACATACAAGTACACAGTACTAGTACAGTTAACTTGTATTTGTCTGTTTGTCAATTTAAATATAGCAAACAGTCACAGCAGAAAGATGATTAGGATGAAAAGATTGCTTATCCTTACTCAGATGGATAACCTTAGTATTACATCCTTTTTACTGTCACTTTAAAATATCACCATGGCAACATTGTTAAAGATATCCAGCATCTTCAGTATTATGGCATCATGTTGACAAAGTTTGGTGCTATTTGGACAATTCTCCTAGGAGAAGTATGCCTTCACTAAGAGCTTGTTTTCTTCCAAAAATCCACTTTCAAAACAAAATAGCCAACTTCCTCTTGGTCGTAGCTAATGACTGTAAATTAGAAAGTTATCTGGCTTGATGAGAAGAATATATGTACCAAATTTGGTGACTAAGAAAAATGAACCCCCCACTTTTTCAAAAGTGGTGCAATAGATTTCACATCTGCTATTTGACATTATTAAGGTGACATGTAAAGCAAATCAGGTAAAAATAAGAGCCTGATTTCAAAGCATTAAAAAAATGACTGCCAGTTGGTGGCACTACAACTTTGACTCATAATAGTCACATCTATGCAGAGGTGGACGAAGTACACAACTTCCTTACTTGAGTGAAAGTACAGATACTACTGGTCAAATATTACTCCACTACAAGTAAAAGTTGTAAAGACAGATTCTTACTTGAGTAAAAGTACAGAAGTACGTGCTTTTAAAAGTACTCAAGTATTAAAAGTAAATTTCCTTTATGTCAGTTGTGCATTGTTTTATTGTCGTATACCTTATGCCTCTGAAGCAACCTACTGAATACACAGAGTAGCTCACAGTATCAGTTGTATTAAAGGAGTAGTTCACTTCCAAATTTGCCCCCATTGACTTTCCATAGTCATTTTTATTCCTACCATGGAAAGTCAATGGGGGCAAATTTTGCAGTGAGCAACTCCTGTAAGAGCTTTATATGTTTAGCGCATATATGTTTAGTTTAGATATAATCCTGTATGATCATTTAGCCTAATTATCCTCATTAGCCCCCTAGGCTTATATGTAATTATGAGCAGTGTTCTTTTATTTTGTATATTCCCTTTACCAGTTTTAGCAGCAATTTACCAGTAAGTAGTAAGGTTCTTGTAAATAGTAAAGTGTAGAAGCCATGTGTTTGTTGGATTTATTACCATTTGTGTTACCATCATTTAACTACAAACATAAACTATAGCTAGTATAATGAAACTATGGTATTTTTAGTTGCTGTGGTTTTACTAAAGATTATTAATTGGAGTATGGTTCCTATATTTAGAAAATGGTAAATTTGTGGATACTGTGGTTTTACTGCAAATACCATCCCTGCTGAAAAAAAACATTGATTTTTTTGAGATTTTTAAATTAAATTCCTCTTTGTAGTGTGTTTTGGGTTTTATTCCAATAGGATTTACCATCCCATCAATAGAATCCATCACATACAAGTAGACAACAAGTATCCATAATACAATTCCCATTATAACCATTAAATCCATTACATTTTATGTAGGGTTCTATTGTTTTTATTTCAACAGAAATACTTCAACTATAGTAACTTCAGTAAAAACATCATTCATTTTCCAAATCGCTTTAAATGATATAGCAGCAGATCAGAAGTTAACATGCACGCGTAGCTCAAGGTGTATGTGATGCTTATTTACCGTTTAGCCGTTGCCGATCATTTTCATGACAATGTTTCTACGATCTTTGACTGATCGTAACCCACACATGATTACACTACACTTTAACATGTGCCTTTTTCGTCTTTTAATGGTCTATTTGCCTTTTTAGAGCGCTATCAACGGTGTAGCAGCGCCAACGTTTACATTAGTTTAGCGGGGAAGATCCCAGAGTTGCCAGATTTGCGTTAAAAAAATCTGCCAAATGGCCATTCAAAGCTTGCCGGAAAACCGCGAGCTTAGAAAAACTGAAATACTTGGCAACAGTAAAAGGTCCTGGCAGATCGCAAGCCAGATAAATTGCGCACACAGGAAACCCCGCTGCACAGAAACCATTTTCTACTTTTGGACCTTTTTATAAATGTAGTGGAGTAAAAAGTATGATATTTGACTTTCAAATGTAGTGAAGTTAAAGTACAAGTACTCAGAAAAAATAATACTCAAGTAAAGTACAGATACTCAAAAAGTGTACTTAAGTACAGTACTCAGGAAAATTTACTTCGTTACTGTCCACCACTGCATCTATGTGATCAGCCTCATACCAAGTACAAACTGCTGAATTTTCATCACAATCAGACAATGTTTGCTGAAGTTATAATTTCTCGCCATAATTTCATTCCCTTGCCATGGTAAAACCGTTCGATATATCAAAAATCCCTTCACAGTTTTGCATCCCCAATGTCTTGAGATCACGTTGACTGATTTTGGTGGCAATTGAGTGAAGAAATTCCAGAGCATGCGTTTTTTCCAAAACTCTGAACAGCCGACTTCATGTTGTTTGGCACGATGAGCTCTACATGTGTACCAAGTTTCATATTTATATGTGCAAGTATGCATGAGATATTGACCACCGGATTCCAGGGGGTGCTGTAGAGCTCCTCTGCAATGCCCGTGTACCAGTCTCTGCCCGGTCCTAATGACTGCACCTTCCTATATGTGTGCCAATTATTCAAGATTTTTTAAGCATGTAAAGGGACCAAAAAAAGGCCAGAATGATTGAAAAAGAATACTAAATATAGCTGCAAGCAGCGATGACTGGCCCAAGCCATCAGCACAACCGCCACCCCGGTGGCATCAGGAAAACAGTTAGTTTTAAGGGTTACAGCTATTAAAGCCTACAATTAATCTGTTTGAAAAAGAAACACAAAACCAGTCCTAAATGAAAGAAAACAAGTCGGCAAAAAGATTGAATCCAATATTTGGTGATATAGCATGTGGTGAGTCAACATTGTCTCTCCCCTCTGACGAGAAGTCGCCGGTGTGGACTGTCAGACAATCAGCCACAGCATAAAGGAGAACAAAACAACCGCAGATAGAGAGACGAGAGGGAGCTGAAAAACGTCTTGACACTGAGCCCAAGTAAGGCAGAGACCTCACTACAACCCAACAACGGGAGAACCCAGCCACGGAAGGAGATGCGAGTAGACTGAACTCCTCCAATATTTCATCTCTTCTGCTTCCATTGCAGACCTAAACGGAGCTTACAAGAATACTCCAAGAAGAAGGATAAACCTGAGTTATAGTTTTTCCCCATACCCTTCCCTGATCTTATTTGGAAATAAAGAATATTATGTTTCTGTTGAACCAACTACTGCCTCTTGTATCGTAATTTTATGCCAGTGGGTGACAAGCATATTGAGTGAAGTTATCTTTGTTAGGTGGGTCATTTTGACCCGGGAACACCACAAGTGTGATTCTGAGCCATTTTGTACACAATTAAAGCATTTCAAAACAAACTTCCTGGTTACACAAATTAGTCTAGATTAAAGTAGGCTAGTGTGAACAACAGTGCACATTTTGGTCATATTTTATTTTAAATTGCCAAAATTATTAAAAAAATGCTTTTTTCAGTCAAAGACTGAGGTGCCTAAACTCAGATTGACTAGGCCTACCATTAATCCGGTTGAAAAAGAAACGCAAAACCAATCCTAAATGAAAGAAAACAAGTTGACTGATTAATTAAATCTAATATTTGGTGATAATATTGCATAACAAGTGATTTATAAGCTATCTTCGGACCCGGGAACACCACAAGTGATCTAGAACAGAGCACAAGGGTTAGTAACAAAGATACATTAGTGACGTCTCGGATTGTGAGGAGTTCAGAGGAGTGTCATCAACTCAAAGTGACTGGACTGAAACATGCTTTTGTTGAAAGTTAAGGTGCTCTGCGGCATGTTATACAGAACGTACTGCCTCGCTTAAATAATCAATTGCAAAAGCAGATGGAAGGAAACTCATCCATATGGATGCGCTGTGTTTAACTCCTCATATTCGAGTGAGCAGTCTTTTGTCGCATATGAACCATGAACAGCTGTCAAGGTTGACAGAGGAGTTTCAATGTCAGTATGTGTCTTGACCACTTGGCTACGAACCAAACTACAAAGCTATTAGTAAGACGGTAGTTATGGTCGCCTACGTGAGGTGCTGTGCAGACCGATCAACATATGACAGGCTTCCTCAAATCCCATCCTGGAGGTCCAGTGCCTTGCAGAGTTTAGCTCAAACCAAAATCAAACTCACTCATATGTGATTTTCTAGTGATCCTGAAGACCTTGATTAGCTTGATCAGGTGTGTTTGATCAGTTTTGGAGCTAAACTCTGCATGGCATTGGCCCTCCAGTATAAGATTTGAGGAACCCTTGGCGTATGACAACAAAGATACTCTGATGTCATATGTCAAATTTGTTTTTGAAATATCTGTGGACCTAAATCAAGTTATTAGTTCATTAAAACATGTTTTTGCAATATACAATCTAATAGTTTTTCATTTTCTGTTAAAATTTAGAAGATTATACATTTATGAAACCAAGCATGTTTCCTAAGAATGCCTTAGAAAATATGTAAAAAGTTTTGAAGTGTTTGAATAATGCACTGTAACGAGGAAGGCAGGACGAGAGCCGTGAGGCAACGAGGCGGCTCTTTCTATTTTCAATTTTGATCTGATCTGATTGTTACACCATTGCGTTTGTAGTAGAGTTAATATTTGTCATTCAAAGCTTGTTAACCATGTCTAATATCTATTGATCCGAATTCTAACCTTTTTATTTTTATGATGTAATGACCTTTTGTGGTCATTTCATTCCCAGGGAGGGAACGTGTACCTGTCTCAGTGTTTGCTGTTTGCTAAGGTGAAACGATAAAATTAACTGTTTAAACTTAAAATAATCTACATAAATACTAGCTAAGACCTTAAAGCATGGTTAAATTCATTCACTTCAATACATTACAATTCATTAAAAACATTACATAATGCATTCTGACATGAACTAACAATACATCTCTTTTTACAGCATTTATAAATTTGTTTATGTAACTTAATACAAATCTAGTTGTTTATTAATATTAGTTCATTGATAAATGTTAACAAATACAACTGTTAATATTTTAAATTGATTTAAATATTTATTAAATAATTAAATATTTATTAAATCCGTTGAAACGAACCATTAATATGTATAAATGCTGTAAAAGTATTACTCATTATTAGTTCATGTTAGCTAACTATTGTGTAGAAATGGAACCTAGTTGTAAAGCGTTATCAATGCTGGTAATGTTGGCCTGTCACAAAATAAATCAAAGCATTATTCAGGCTACCTGTCACTGTCACAAGTTTTTAAAGACACTTTTAAAGGATGTCTGTTGATGAAATGCTTTGCCAAGCTGATCATGTTGGCTCTTTTGGTCCGCAGATTTTGCACAGACGGACTTCGTCCGCACTTTGCCGCACGCTTTAACTCTGCTATAATGCCCCTTTGCGCATCTCCTGCACAGACAAGCCGTGAACAGACGGAAAAGGCTGTTTCAGGATGCGTTTTCTCTGAAACGCGCACATCATTAAAGTACCGATACCAAATAAATGAGAAATTGGTATCGTTTTAACAGAAGGGTATCGCGGTACTTTTCTAGTACCGGTCTATCGTGCAACACTACTTCCTTTATTTTAGGTAATTTAGAGTTCTTTAAAAATAAAGGTTTGTTATTTTGGTACAGTCTGCTCCTGAAGTCAAATCCCTGTCTTTTTCTTTGTTATTTGTTATCTATTGTAAATAGATTCTTATAATTTTAACTTACATTTTGGTGTCAACCCTTTCTGTTCGGCTTACCCCTAGAGGTCATATTGCTTGGTAATTGGTTGCCCTAAATTGGTATTATCTAATTGTGTACTTAAAATTTACAGCTGACAGCTATTCAACCCAGTGTTTCCCCTACCATTACGGCACCTCCCGCCCCCCTTGAAGGTCAAGTTAATTAAAATTTTTATGTTGCGTTAGATCACAAGAGAAGTCATTTAAGGAAACCTTTCCTATATAACATGTCTATACCTTGTTCTCGTATTAAAGCGGCAACGAGCAACTTTTGCTCACTGTTGCCCCACGTGGTTGATAAGCGGAATTGTCTGTATGCAGTGTCGTAAAAACTGTCGCAAAGATTTCCCGCTGGTAGCTCAATACACGCGAGTTTGTTTACTAAGCCGACGGACCCAGATACGTCGTTCAAACTATGTCCACCGATCAGGTAAAGTAGTCCGTGTTACCATATGTTCTTCGTATATCAGTACAAAGATTTATGTATCGTAAGTAGTCAACCATACGTGTTCGAAGCAAGGTTACCAACTTATTCTGGTAACTTTGGCCAAAAAAATATGTTATATTATGTTATTCATAAACTGTATATGTAACTGTACTGTTTTTGAAATCAGCGTTTCATCTTCATTGCGTACCACACGGGTGCCAACACTATGGGCTGTACTACAGCGCTATACTACAACCTCAAAGTAGACTCAGGGGTAGCAGCTGATTGTTAGAAGTTAGCACAGAGAGTGCTAGCTACATGGAACATTTTTATTTACCCGAAACACAACACATGGACTTGAATGTGTTTTGTAACCTATAGTACTTTTCTTTTGTTATTATATTGGAAGTCAATCAACACAATCGCGACCAGGCATTGTGTTTTGGGCACATATAAATAAAGGGTTTGTTAAATATTGGGACGTCATGTTTCACGTCAAGATTTTTAATAAATGTTCTAATAGCTCCCTTAATCTTGTTAAATTTCAGAGAGCAGCAAAGTCAGCTAGATCAAAATACCTAACCTGACCTGATTTCTACACACTTTCATAGACCTAGGAGTTTATTGTCAACAATACATTCAGTAATTAATCTGAAATCCCAGTTTTTTAGGGAGCCGTCAGCTGAGCTCTGTGAGAATTTTTTTACATTTTTTGTGGATGAAGTGAGTGCTATCTGTTTTTCTTTCGGCTCACAGCTCCCAGACCTGTGTTTGAACTTGCTGTCCAGTCCATTTATCTTTTACAATTTCCAACATGTTTCTTTAATGGAACTTTCTGATCTTGTTAGCAAGATGAAGGCAACCACCTCGTCACTCGATGTTTTTCCATCAGATATGATAAAAGCAGCATTCCCAGTAATCGGCCCAAGTGTCTAGCTGTTGATGAACTCATCTTTGGGCACTGGTTTGGTTCCGACTGCTTTAAGCATGCAGTTGTTCAGCCTTTGGTTAAGAAGCAAGGTTTGCATGAAAGCTGCTTTACTAACTTTTGACCTGTATCCAAGTTATCTTTTCTCTCAAAACTTTTAGAAAGTCATGCTGTCACAATTGACCCCGTTTTTAAATACAGCTAATTTGTTTCCTTTTTAATCTGGATTTTGTCTGCTTTGTTGAAAGTGTTCAATATAGTGTTGCACAATAGACCGGGATTTTGACATTGGTGGGAATATAAAATTGGTCTGCAGAGCCGCATTGTCACTAAAGTTTAGTGCCGTTTACTTGGCTTACAGTATTAAACAATATAATAATTTAATAATACTTAAAATAAGTTTGATTTGAAATGGTTTTCTACACATTGTTGTCACTCTCATTGCTACACTGTCTATTGCTGTCTACAACAAGATCAGTTTCCTTAGAAATAAACCAGAATATACAATTAGCCACTCTGTATTAACTACTGTATGTTTAACTACATGTACAGTCTGGATAAAACTATTTTTCATATACATACATATTCATGCTTACATTTTTAAAACTACTGCATGTATGACTGAGTGCTTAATAGACCTCTATAACAGTGCAACCCTGTTGTAACTTTAATATAATGCACAACAAATAACATAATCATGTTTTAAAAGCCTAATCACCTGTGACCCTGACTCTCCACAGCATGACAGGACTGCTTCTGTCACCTGACCTGACACAATAATGAATTAATGCATTCCATATGAGCACATTTATGGCTCAGATACAGCTTACTATAATCATGACAAATGCCATAAACAAAAGCAATTGAGAAAATGTTTAAGTGCTTATTTTGGTTTGTTTTACATTTATATCCTGTTCATGATATACATTCTATATTGCTTCACAAAGCAGAACTAATCACAGTTAGACAGAAACATAATTTGGATCATAATTTAATTTTTAGGTAATTTTAATTTTAACAAATGCATATAAACAGTGGATTTTCATGATATTCAACTAAAGTTCAGTTCAAGATTCTGTTGTTTGGTTTTAAAGTTTTTAATGAACAAGCACCATCTTATTTGAAAGATCTTCTTATCCCTTTGTCATCTTCCAGACTTTTAAGATCCACTGACAAGGTTTTGTTATTTGTCCCTCGGTATCGGTTAAAATCTAAGGGAGACAGAGCTTTCTCTCTCATTGCCCGTGGTTTGTGGAACCAATTTCTTCTGGACACCCATCTTACATCTTCCATTATTGTTTTTAAATCGAGGATGAAAACGTATCTTTTCTCATTGACATTTTAATTTTTTTATTTTGTATTTTATTGCTGTCTGTTTTGTCCGTTTGTTAATTGGTATTTTATTTTACATTGAACACCACTTTGGATAGCTCTGCTATGCGGAAATGTGACTTACTTACTCTCACTGGAAAAATCACTTTAACGGTTTTAAAAGATTTTATTAAGTTGATATAGCTGTTTATTTTGGTGATATTTATTAAGCACTGAAATATTTTTCCAGAGTGTGAAGATCCGGTTTCTCTGGCTTCAGTTGTTCAACCATGAAATATGCCTAGTAAGATTAAGGTTGGATATGAAATTAAGTCTTGTTTTGAATTTATATTTGTTTGGACAACTAAAAATAATACTATCATAATTATGTATTACAATCATCAGAGATTTTTAATTTACTTATGAATGCACTAGATGCAATTGGAAACCCCCTTTGAAGTAAAATAACCTGGAAAATCAGACAAAATCTGTTTTTTGCAGAAAACAAAGTGTCTGTGTAATTCTTGAGATTACGGCTGCACTACAAAACAAAGGGGATTTTGATACTTGTCAAATCTAATTTAAATATTTTAATACAACACAGTTAAGTTTGATTTTTTTTTCTTTTTTATGTTCAGTCATTTAGTGAACTTTATATCTGATGACATTTATCACTAAGAATGGATATTAAAAGGGTTGCCATTTTCTTTTGATACATTTTGTTTTGCTGTTCGCTCTATTTTTGTTTAGTTAGGGAGGCAGTGTATAATTGTATTTTTCTTTGTAAGTGTATATTTTCTTTTGGGAGCGCAGAGTGGTAAAGCCTTTTAGTGCCGGATAGGCAGGCAGATAGTTGTTTTTCTGTTTGTTATTTTGGCATATAACCCCTTCAAAGTTATTTCAATTCAACTGAACTACAATCAACTTTGTTGATAACATCACAGTAACTATGTGTGTGCACTTGGTGCCTGTGTATATGTATTTGTTGTTAAACATTTCCAGACACTTCCAGACACTGAGAAAGGGTGACTACATGAATGATTTTTGTTGTGTCAAAAAATAATTGCATCGATAATAGTTCAAGCCACAGTAAGCAGATATAACTTCAAGCAGGCCTAGATTTATGACATGGCCCTGATGGCCTTATGCTCTTTGGGGGGAAAAAAAGGATGTACGAAGCCATGATACTGAATGTATGAGTTGTGCAGGGTGCCAATTTTCTTTCACTCTATATTTTGTTGAATGTTTGAATAATATGGGAGAAAGTGCAGGATATTATTTTTTTTGGGGGGGGAAGATCTTTTGATATTTTGACAACCCCCCATTCTAAAAGAAAAAGGTGATTATTCATTGAAAAGTAAATAATGTTATGTTTTATAAGCCCTTGACACGATCACAGCTGTTTTAGAGTTTGAACAAGTGTTGCCAGATTTGAAAACATTGAGTTCCAGCAAGCATTCTTTTGCACCAACTACGGCAGCTTGAAGAAGTGCACAGCAGAACAATAAGGAGGATTATTACACAGTCTTAATGAGTAAAACTAGGAGGAATTCTGCAGCTAGAGGACAGATCATCATATTTGGAAAAACTAAGCCAACTCTCAAATATACAGAGCAACAAGAGAACTGACTGTTAAAAGTGCTAAGTTTGAAAGCGACATCTGGGGATACTCCACAGTTTTTTACCCTTTGAACTAAAATAACATCAGCAGCAATGTTTAAAGACAATGACACAGCAGGACAGCGGGAAGCAACCATTTGGGAAAGATGCCAAGAAAGTAATGTTCTACGATCTACGGGGAGAAAGACACTAATTTCATGGCATGGAAGTGCTGCCTGGGATGTTTGCGGGCTGTGACGACTGAAAGAATACTGCAGTCTGTATCTATCTGACCCACAAAGATAAAGACTGTGCAAATCCAGATGTGCACAGTACATGTTTCTGATGAAAACATGGGCAGTTGTGGCCTAATGGTTAGAGAGTCGGACTCATGACCAGAAGGTTGCCGGTTCGATTCCCAGGGCCGGCGGGTAACAACTGAGGTGCCCTTGAGCAAGGCACCTTACCCCTACTTGCTCCCCGGGCGCTGCAGTGATAGCTGCCCACTGCTCCGGGGGTACGTGTGTTCACTACTCTCTAGATGGGTTAAATGCAGAGGTCACATTTCGTTGCCTTGTAGTTGTACATGTGCAATGACAATAAATTGAATCTAAATCTAAATCTAAAAAAAATCTAAAAAAGCGCACAGGAGTAGCGGAAGACGATCACTGGCTGTGTGAATATCAGATATACTTATCCCTGCCAAGAAACTGGACTGGGCTGTGCCCTACTTCAACGACATCAACTCAACTTTATGTATATAGAGCTTTTAAATTTTCATTGTTACAAAGCAGCTGTACATGAGACATATTGACTATAAGCAAAATAATTAAAGTTGTACCTGCAAAAACAAGAAAAGGTTGAAAACACAGAAGACAGACATGCCCACATACAAAACACTCCACACACACAATATGCACACGTACTAACACACATAGACATAGAGACACACACACACACACACGGATGTGCACGCACACACACACAACACACACGTACGTACACAGACAAGTACGCACACACACACACACACACACACCCACACGCTCAGTGAGAGCACACATTTAGGATAAAGGAGAGAGAAGCACAGGTCAAATATAACAGATAATAAATTCCTATATGCAATATTAATTAAGTAAAACTTTAAAATTCTAAAGCAGCCCCCCCGGTCAGGCAGATAGTGCAAAAACAGTATGCAAACGGTGGCGAGGAACCCAAAACTCTAATCGAGAAAAAAAAACTCAGGAGAACCCAGGCCCAACCAGGGGATTCCAGTTCCCCTCTGGCAAAAGCTGCTGCCTCTGCACAAGCTCCAGAGAGCTTGCACAACAAGGCTAAATAAAATAAATAAACTTAATAATAAAATAAATTATAGTTTAAGATTATCATTAATAATCTAATAGCATTTGAAATTTTGTGGTGAAGACATGTCAAGAGACCGCGTCCTTCTTTATCCAGCTCTATCATCTCAGCTCTTGTCAGGTCCCCACTTCCCATTCTCCGCTCTACCATCAGGTCAGGCCATGAACTGCATCCTGCTCGCTGTGGTAACCTTGGAACAATGAGACAAGACTGGCTGAGAGTAGAGTACTGTTCTGTACTCTTTGATGCAACAAGTACATCAGTTGTGTTTTTGGTTCCGGTTGATCTAACTAATGCAGCCTAAACCCTCTGAAGATTTATATTATGGAAGAGTAGTGTATGCAAGATTAAAAAGATGCGTCTTTAGTCTAGATTTAAACTGACAGAGTGTGTCTGCCTCCCGGACAGTGCAGGGAAGACTATTCCAAAGTTTAGGCGCTAGATAGGAAAAGGATCTACCACCTGCACTTGATTTTGAAATTCTAGGTATTACCAACTGACAGGACGCCTGAGAGCGTAATGCACGTGAAGGACTGTAATACAAAAGGAGTTCATTCAAGTACTGAGGAGCTAAACCATGTAAGGCTTTATAGGTAATAAGCAAGATTTTAAAGTTAACGCGATGCTTTATAGGTAACCAGTGCAAGGTTGACAGAACCGGGCTAATATGTTCATACTTTTTTGTACGTGTAAGAACTCGAGCTGCCGCGTTTTGGACCAATTGGAGTTTTTGTAATAAGCCTGCAGGGCAACCACCTAACAGTGCATTACAGTAATCTAGTCTTGATGTCATGAATGCATGAATTAACTTCTCTGCATCTGCGATTGACAGCATATGACGTAGTTTAGATATATTCTTAAGATGGAAAAACGCAATTTTACAGGTGTTGGCGACGTGGCTCTCAAATGACAGATTACTATCGAATAGAACGCCAAGATTCTTTGCTGACGACGAGGGTTTTATGGAACATCCGTCAATAGTTAAACAGTATTCTTGGTTGTTACTTATAGCAGTTTTCGGTCCAATAAGTAACACTTCCGTTTTGTCCGAGTTCAGTAATAAAAAGTTGTTACTCATCCAGTTTTTTATATCGACTATGCATTCCATTATTCGATGGAACTGCTGTGTTTCATGAGGCTTCGAGGAAATATAAAGTTGAGTATCATCAGCATAACAGTGAAAGCTAACTCCGTGTCGCTTTATTATATCTCCTAGAGGTAGCATGTATAATGCGAAGAGCAGAGGCCCTAAGACTGAGCCCTGTGGTACACCGTACTGGACTTGCGATTTGCGTGACACCTCATTGTTTATTGCTACAAATTGAAAACGGTCAGATAAATAAGATTTAAACCATTTCAAAGCTATTCCCTTAATGCCGACATAATTTTCGAGTCTATGTAGGAGTGTGCTGTGGTCAATGGTATCGAATGCATGGACATGGAGGAGCTATCATCATACCACATCCATCATGTGCGCTGCGGAGAAAGCCAAGAAGAGGATTGTTCAACTTTCTACAGGACACCCCTGTGCTGAAAAATCATCGTGTAGGGACATTGGCTGAAAAGCAGTCAAAAGTATTCAGCCCTGCTTTGGTTGTAGCATCATTAATGCATGAGGTGGAAATCACCAAATATGAAGTGATTTCGTTTATGAATGCCATGAGGATCATGATGGAGAACATCAAAGAAGAACTACAAGGATTACATTTAAATGGCTGCAGAACAGTGGAGCAGCTAACAGCAGCAAAGCATGAAGTTTGTGCCACAGTGGAAGAAACCAGCTGCATGTGCATTCCAGAGAATGACGTTGATGGACATATCATCTATAAAGGAATAAAAAATCACTTTGCTAACTGGGACTTTGATAAAAAAAGGGGGTTGAATCAGAGACTTTTAATTGGTACTGGATTAAGAAATATATTTTTATTTATATGGTAATGTACACAGTACCAGATAATAATTACAATGATTCTGTTGCCAATGTGGAGTAATATGGTCTTTGTACCTGAGAAACATTGAGAGGTGTAAAATCAGAAGTTATCCGTGGTACGACGCAACTAATATAAGATGAGAAAGGCTTTTTACTTATCTAGCTTGCTGACAATTAAGTAATATGACAATTTAAAAGTTTTGGGCACCAATCATAAATTGCACACTCTACATTATATTTTTAAGCACTTGTATACCATATAAATGATGATACACATATTTTATTCCTGTTAGTTATAGTCTCCTGAGGTTATGGTATTTCGATAATAACTGTGATAACAGTTAGATGAGAAGATGAGAGAAGATGAGAAGGTGTGGGGCCCCAAAGGTATGGGGCCCCAAAGGGGGGAATATATGGAGGAATTTCATGATATGTCTTTATGTTTTTGATCTGTCTTTATGTTTTTGATCATTATTCACTATGTATTGCTCTTCGTTTTAAACACATTTGTATGAGATTCTGAAAAGCACACTGCACAGCTGTGTTTTTGATGTCTGGCAGTGTTTATGAAATCTGGGGACTTTTTCCGGCCCCAACCCTACAGTATGACCAAATCTGGGCATGTTCCGCCCCGTTACTATGACTACATTGAGCAAGGCCACAGTTTTGCCACAGATAAAGACAAGAGAAGGAGGTGAAGAAAAGGAAACAGGTCATGATGACCATGACATAATTGTGGTGGGCGAGGATATATAAAAATATATTTAAAAAATTAGGTAATAGCCAGCCTACCATGAATAAATACGCACCTTGTTGCCTGGGATATATTGGTGGTAGAAAATCAACAATTGGTTAATAAAAATAAGAGATAACGGGAATCTACCTGATTGGTTTTAGAAAGGACCACCTTTCAGAAGTTTTACTATAACTGTACACTGAAAACACTTGGTTTTTAGATGACTTGGAACATCTCACTTTGTTTGGCTCGAGCAAATAAAGTTAACTCCTTGACACCCGGACCTTCTTTGTCTGAGAGATTTTTTGAACTACAAGACTGATATTTTTCCACAACACAACCCGTTGCCTCTTGCTGCTCGCGCCACCAAGTGTAAGCCCGTCCGATATTGATTCGTGACCGGCCTCGTGTCCGATCACTCTCTCGCTTTTTTTCTTTGCTTCCTCTGACAAAACCCTCTTTGGTTTTTTGGCTGGCTCTGCCATGGTGATGTTTTGGTTCGTTTTGTCTTACTGTTAGCTCTGCTGTTGGCTAACTTCTCCCAGGCTACGAGTAAAACGTGACGTATGCCGTAAAGCAGGGGATAGGCGGGGCTTGTACCGGCCCGAACACCAAAGTTACAAGTGCAATTTCAGCCGACAGGAGGCTGCTCAGGTAGCAACGGCAGTAAAATTCGTCCAGTTAAAAGTTGACTTACCACTAAAATAATTTTAGAGACATTATTTTAAGGTCAAAAAGTTGCTTGTTGTCGCTTTAAACAAACTAAATAGCATTATGGTATTTATCTTATTTACATGGCGGCATGTCATTTCTGTTTCTACGTGGTCTATTCTCCTCTGCTCTCTGTATCGAGTTCCGACCCAATGCGCGCGCACACACACACACAGCCACGTGTGCGCAAATACACAGGTATGCACACTTTCACCAGCGGACAGAGAGCGGGTGTGGGAAAATATGTTGCGTCAACCACCTGAAAAGCAGATAAAAAATTTGCGTTTTTAAACACTCCCAGGGTGGTGAAAAGACGCATGCCCTGCCCTTGACTAGCAACAGTCCAGTTACCAGTAAATTGAGCAGCGCGTGTACATAACTGAGATGTACACATCACGCGCACTCAAGGACATTTATGCTGATTATATTTTGCCGCTATATCCTCTAATATCTTTATTTAGCGCCAAACGCGCTTCATATTAACCCTTTCCACTCCATGAGCGCTGCTTCTCCAGCCAAAGACACGTTGCACATAAAAACCTGCAGACACCAAGAGCAGGTAAATAAATGGACACTTTTTCTGTAACGCTTAAGTAAATGAAAATGCAGCAGTAATAAAGTATTTAAAGCTGTCAGTCAGTTTACTGTTTGCTATATAGGTCTGTGACAGATTATAAAACATAACGTCTTGTATCTACATATAGCATTTATGATATTAATAGCATAAATAATCAGCATGTTAAGAGCATTTAATTGTGAATCATGTTTTAATTGGAAAGAATATTTAGAATCAGTTCTAGTATGAATGGCATGGAAAGGCTGTTAGTAACTCTGTAAGTACTCCTGCTCATGATATATTTATTTCAGTTGTTACATTTTGTTGTCAGTAGTTTTTTTAAATATTAAAATAGACCACTGGGACTTTGCTTCAGCACCAGAGCCTACAACACATTTTCTCAGTTACCAGACATTCTATGTTTCATACAGACTTTGGCTATTTAGAATATAATGTAAATGGCCTGATAAAACTTTAGATTGATTGATTTAACATTATTTATTATAAAAAGTATTGTCCGGACCGCCGCCGCAAAAAAAATATAGAGACCGCAGCCCCCCCAGCCATAAACCTAGGGGAAACACTGCAACCTATTTCTCAACTCCAGTCCTCGGGGCCCACCTGACAGAATATTTTAGATGTCCCCCTATTGAACGCATTAACAAACTAATGAGAAGATGCAGTGATGATTAATCATTGATGATGATCACCTGCTATTAACAAACATTATTGAAGAAAACCATCTCCGATCAACATCACCTGATTCCAGCTGCAACAAACACACTATCACAGCTGACCAGAACATAATTTAACATAAGAAATCAAGAGTCAAGAGGTCAACTAAATTAAATATTAAAAACCATTATGGTGACTTCTTATTGTTGGTTACTTCTTATTCATGTTTTCTTCAGCTATTATGTTTGTTAACAGCAGGTGTTCATCATTAATGACTCAATCATCACTTCATTATCTCATTAGCTTGTTAATGTGTTCAATAGGGATGTCGTAGTGCGTCCCGAGTTGGTTAAGGGGAGGTGGTAGGAAGGCTCAGAAGAACCTGATTATAATCCCAAAAAGTGTTTAATGGAGGGCAAAATTTAGATGAAACATGGACACCGTAGATATAAAGTACAAAAAAAGAAAAATTCTAATCACGAGTTCACAAACATAATAGCACTAGACTCAGCGCATAATTTGTTGCAACTTGAACAAAGAAAATAGTTACTTTAGGCAGCAAGACAATACACATCGCAAGGACCACACCTTCCCAAGGTTACAACTAGACTGGCTTAAATAACCTTGGCCAGCCTCCCTAATAGAAGAACCCTACCAACTATAGGGGTGCCAAAATCTCACAATGAACATATACAACATATAACCTTTAGACAATAAAATCAATGTAGAAAATTCTTCAAATTAAATATCTCATTATCGAATATTCACCTCTTTAAACAGCTTTGAGAACACTTGGTCACAACCTTAATCCTAAAATATATTATTTGGCCCCACATTGCAATATGGTATGACCCACAAGAATAAATAAGGACAACTATCGCCCCGCCCTCTCTTAACAGGAGGTACCAATCCAGGAAGTGGTGAGAATGCCACATGGCATGTAAGATTCCTTATTTACCTATACAATATGCTTCAAAATAAATCATTTATAATCTTCAACTGGTCTCTGTGTGTTTGAATTTTGCTTATAGGAACTATTGATGTAAAATAGTCTAACATTGATCACTAACATGTGCACCTATCAGTGAACAACATACCTAATATTACAGGGCTTGGCATTAAGCATTGTCATGTGGTTGTCCTTCGGACAAGTAAATTTGTCATTCGCTTGTCCGAGTACAAAAATTACTTGTCCAAAGATGATGTTTCATTTGAATTATAATATAATATAATTGTTTCGGATTTAGATTGGTCAAGTTTGCTTCTAAGCATTTTAACTAGTGTCCGCTTTGGCTGCCTGAATTTGGTTATAGGCCTACTGTCCGTGACTGCTATAAAACAAAGGCAAGCAGTAATTATTATTAGTGTTAAGGCTGTAAGGTAACTTTTTTTGCACATAGCACTGGTGCTAGAGAGGTTTAAAGTTTGGTAGCACAGGCAGAAATGTGCAAGTGTAGATCATTATGAATAGGCAGATAACTGACAAAAGACATTAATGTTACATACAGATGGATAAATTAGGGCCATATCATTTTTAGATTACCTAAATTTGTTTTAATATTTCGAAGTTCTGTGTTTTTCCTTTTTAACTATACAATAGTGGTATATTTGTCCACATAAATTAGTAGTAAACTGGTAAACTGCAGTAAAATTCTTACTATATTGTTTTTGAACATTACTATAGTATACAGTGTTTATCAATTTACTACAAGGGCACTTCAATTTTCAATAGCAAATACTATAGTACACTACTGTATTTTTTGTCTGAGTGTTCAATTTAACGGGACTTTTATTTTGACGGGTGAACGGGAAGACGCTTGTTTGCAGATAGCTTCACGCAAACAGTAAAACGATCGTAAAATAAACTCTCAGAGCAACTCTGGAGATGAAGTTCATGTGTTCATATCCTCATACAGTGCAGACGCAGATAAATCCTCGACCATCACTCGTGTTGTATGTTAAACTGTGCACGTAATTCACTCAGACATGCAGAACAGCCAGATCACATTTAAATAAGAGGATTCCGCGTCCCCATGGACTCAGTGCGGTGCGCATTGATTATTGTCACACACAAACAAACACAAACACGCAGCTCTGAGCTCTGTCTAAGGCACATATTCTTATTATTCTACATACACGTCGCACTGTTTTTTTTTCAAGTTACTTGTCCGGTCGGGCAAGTAAAATTCTCTCCCACTTGCCCATACAAAACATTCACTTGTCCCGGACAAGCGTTAATGTCGAGCCCTCTATTAGAAGATGTACATTGGCTAGATTCTCATTTAATATAACACAGTACCCAAAACTTATTACCAAAACAAAAAAAATCTATGAATCACAGAAACCCATAATCACCAACATTCCAACAACGGTTTAAGTCTGCAAACAATAGTGGCAAATCACACAAACCCCATGGTTAGCATGCAAGTGATGACTACAACGAACAAATCGTCATCACAAGGGAGACCTCTAAAATATTCTGTCAAGTGGGCCCCAAGGACTGGAGTTGAGAAACACCGATCTAATCCATTACATACCTTTCTAAATTATCTGACATGATCAAGATTAATTTGTTCTGCCCTAATTTAACTGAGTTCTCCTCATATTTCATTACCTTTTTTTAACTATAGCAAATAAACTGTGATAATGTGAGAAATGTTGAAGGTGTCTGAATACATTTTGTTTTGACTGTATTCTCTAAACTGATTTCCAGTGATGTAAAACAAGGTTACATATTTCAGCAACTTGACCATTAGATAAAATTTGCAAAGTGCAGATAAATTTAAGAGAACAATGCACAAGGTCTCACATGTTTCTGCGGTGGAGTTCCATGATCTTCTCTTGTACACGGTCCTGATAAGGCAGCAATTTATTCATCTTTAGAAATTCCCTGTCTGCTATATCATCGTAATCCCCGATATCCGCTGTGTGTGTGCAGACAAACAAATTTGCTTCAAATAAATCACAGAGGACATTGGTCAAGGGTTTTAGTTACAAAATTTTATCATTACTGACGTACATTGCACCAAATGAGAGACCAGCAGGGCGGCAGTATTTTCTGTACAGTTCAGTCTTCCGTCTGTTAGATCCCTCTTGATTTGCAGAGAAAAGAGGTACCTGTATTAAACATATAACACATACTTAGAAACATAATCTACATTGGCTTAAGCGATACTTCAGCCATGAATCAACATTTCCCCATGTTTTACTCACCCTCAAGGCACCCTAAGTAAATGTGTCTTTCTTCTTGAAGAATAATGCAGCCGGAGTTATAATACACGTTTCCTTTTACTTCCAAGCGGTAGAATGGGAGTGAATGGGGGGCAATTTTTTGAAGCTCCTGTGACGAACACAGCATTTTTCGTTTTCAGCCAATAGGACACCGCCTCCTCTGGGCGGGAGCTTATGTCACCATCATTTAGCGGGAAAAAACAGGTCTCTCGTTTGCCTGCAGCTTAGGGATAACGGATGTACGACATTATTGTAAATAGCGTTGTCAATATGAATATTTCTCTTAAACGCATCGATTCGCTTCAGAAGACCTTTGTTAAGACCAAGGAGCTGTGTCGAGCCGTACTTTGACCGATGCATGCACTTTTTGGTGCTTCAAAAAAGTGCCCCCCATTCACTCCCATTCTACCACTTGGAAGTAAAAGGATACATGGTATTATAACCCCGTCTGCATTATTCTTCAAGAAGAAAGTCATATTCACTTATGATGCCTTGAGGGTAAAACATGGGGATATTTTGATTCATGGCTCAAGTATCGCTTTAGTGATGAAGACTGTATGCATATTGATTTCTGAACCCAATACCTAGTAAACTCCTCCTGAAGCTGACCCGGATCAGGAGGAAAAAACTTCACAGACAATCGAAAGAGTGAATTCATCGGCCCTGTAGAAAAAAGCAAAAACACAAGTTCAAATATAAAAAGATTTAGAGATCCCCGATCTCTAAAGACAACACAAGACAGAGAGTGTACATACGTCTGACTTGTTTCACCATGAGCTTGGTGGGGTCTAGCCAAACCTGTAGAAACAAAATATTCCAAAGTAATAAGAATTTCAGCATTTAACCACTTTATAAAATTGGAGCAATAAATAGATCTAACAATCTCTCAATTCTTCAAGCTTCTTACATCTGTTTCTGGTCTTTGATGCAAGCATTTGAGCTAAAGAAAGTAACATCACGGTCAGAGGCCACAGATGAAAGCGAAGAGATGGTGACCATAACACCGTTAGAAACATAGGCCTACTTGAGGATCAGTAATCTTTTGGAAGGGTATTATTCAAACACCAAGATTTTTGGAAAGGTATCTTACAGAAACCAAAATTTGGACTATTTAAACTTCACTGCTCTTGATCCCAATTTTTAAGTCTTACACATAATAAATAAATAAACAAATAAATACTCATGAAAGCAACATGATTCATTTAAAGTCAGGTGGGTGTAAACCTCTGAAAATGAAAACTGGTGCGAGTGTCTAAATTCAAAATATTGGAGAGGCAAGTTTAGCCAAGTAATATTTCTTCTCAGTTTCTTTTGCTTGTTATCAGAAAAATCTACAGGCACTCCTTTATTTGCGAATGTGTACCAGAAGTTAAGGGCAGTCCACGAACGCGTGCATGCACAGTAACGTTTGTTGCCGTTTGAAACCGTCTATACAACATTATTGAAAGATGGCGGAGCTCACTGTCTAGAGCACCGGGAGTTGTGGTTATGGGCCGCTGCTCATGTGAGCTGCCTCCGGAATGCAATTGCAAAACATACATGGCGTGATGTCAAGTTAAGAAATTATGCCCATGAGAAACAACAGAAAACTTCACTACTTACTAGTTGCTGTCCTCTTGAGGGTATAGAGTGGCAAGAAAAATATGTGAACCATTGTCATTTACCTGCTTTTCTGCTTGAAATGGTGAATTGTGATCTGATCTTCACCAAAGTCACAAATATCAACAAACACAATATTTCTAAGCTGATAAAACACAAACAGTCATGATCTTTCATGTCTTTTTTGAGCACACTCATTAAACATACAAAGTGATGGTGGAAAAAGTAAGTGAACCAGTGCTTTAATCACTGGTTGAACCATCTTTAAGAATCGGCTGAAAACACATATCTTCTGTCAACACCTGACCGATTAGTAGTGACTTCTATTTATTTTCTTCTCTTTTTATCCTACTAAAAAAAACTAACTTTGTATACTGTGGTGGGCTATAGGAGACCAGTTTTTGCTGCACTTATTCATTTTGTTGTCGTTATGTTGTTCCAATTGCTTCTATTGTTTACCTCATTTGTAAGCTGCTTTGGATAAAAGCGTCTGCTAAATGACTAAATATAAAAACCCGTTAACGCTGCTTGTATTCTATTTCTGTTTTACCTGTCCACAAGACATTTTGGGTCTCATTCACTAAGCATGCGTATGCACAAATTTGCGCGCGAAACCTGTGTACGAACATTTTCATGAACAAATCATGGTTCACTAAAACTTTCGTCCTAAAATGTGTTCTAAATATAAGAAAAAAGATAGAAACAGCTGAAAGCACACATACGCAAAAATCACCAGTCTCTCTCTCTCTCTCTCTCTCTCTTTCAGACAAAATGACAAAATGTATGTTTTATCTTGGGAAAATAGTTACATACTTGGAATAATATATAATATATATATATATTTTAATTATTTCATCATATACAGTGAAAGAGTAAGAAAAGCTGCGTTAGACTATAGCTCAAGCTGCGAGGTTTCTCTCAATAACAGCTCTTTAACAGCCAGCTAACGAGAACTCTGTAAACTGCGTGTCTGTATACAAAGTGTTTTATTGTGTATGAACAGATTTTGAGGACTTTTGGAGATTACTTATGAGAGCGTGTCTGTAGACAGCGTCACATGGGGTTGCCTTGAGTATCTTTGGCTTAAGTGACAACAGGTGCTAAAGGAAAGGTTAGGCGGAAAGCCCTTATATGGAGATGGACTGGGTGCACGCGGCCGCTCTTATTCATATTTAGAATTTAGAATACTCCAAATTCACTAACATTAAGATGAGGTTAAGAACAAATTCATGTGCGCACGCACGTGTTGTGAATTAGGCGGAAAGTTTTCGTGAAAAGTTCAAATGTGCGTAGAAATACGAAAAATCTACACAATTATTAGTGAATGAGACCCATTTTCCCAGTAGTGTTGTGGCGTGTCAATATGGTATTTGGCAAACTTTAAGCATGCTGCAATGTTTTGTTTCCTATGGTGCCCTTCCATGGATGCCATACCTGTTTAATGTTTTAAATTGGTTGACTCGTGAACAGAGGTGTTAACCAGCCTTAATTAATCCTATAAATCTTTAGTTGTTCCTGGTTCTTTTCCACCTTTTTGAGCATACTGCTTGTCCCTTGGGAGTGATCTTGGCTGGACACCCACTTCTATGGAGAGTAGCGAGTGTACCATATCATCTCCTTTTTGTCTATCTGAGCACTGTGCAGGTTTACATCAACTGCACTATTTTCTTTTGATTTTATTCTTTTTATATATACACACACATTTTAAATCCATTTTATTTCCGTTTTATTGTCTTTTAAATTCTAAAGTTATATTCGTAATTTTAGAGGCTGTTTACACGAGACTGTTTTCAACTAAAAACGGAACACTGCGTTTTGGCTGTTCATTAACATGAAAACGGCGTTTTTTTTTTACACAAGATCGTTTTCAAACTGAAAACGGAAAAAAAGGTATGCGTTTTAGCTGTTCATTTACACGAAAACGGCGCAAACTTTTGAAAACGAGTCGCAAAGTGCAAGTTTTTCAAAACGACGGCATTATCATTTTTGTTTAAACTCTGAAGGCGTTTTCCAAAACCAATGACGTCATACGCATGCATATTATGCGTTCAGTCTGTAGGCATGCGCGAGTATTCCCCAAACAATAATGGCGGCCTCCATGCTGCATGTTTGTGCCGCATGATATACTTACTATCATTTCTCCAGCAAAAAAAAGATTTACTGCACCACTACAACCAGCGGAGACATAGTATTTATATGCACACTACTACAAACACACATACATGCCGACAAAGTGTATTTAAAGCACTTTTTAAATTATAAAAGTGAATGCGGATGTGCGCAAGCAAGTAGAGTTTCTTTATAGCGCAACAGCGTCATCCACTGGCCTGGCATGCATAATACATTGTTTTTATTCGTTTTCCCGGATCTATGTAAATGAAAATTGTTTTGATAACGCTGTCGTGTGTACGTGAAACTTTTCAAAAACGCAAAGGAAAAACTTTAAAAAAATAAATAAAAAAAAGATGTGCTTTTTTAAGATGTCTTATGCATTGTGTGTCTCATTTGGAGAAAAATCATCTTTATGAGCCATTTCAATCAGGCTTCCGCCCCTCTCATAGCACTGAGACAGCGCTTCTAAAAGTGGTTAATGATCTCCTCCTGGTTTCTGACTAAGGTGCATACAGTATCCTTGTGCTACTTTGATTTAAGTGCAGCATTTGATACTGTCTGCCACTCTGTACTCCTTTCTCGACTATCTGAAATCGGTATCACTGGTGTTGCTCTTCAGTGGAAAACTTCATATCTATGGGATAGGCAGAGTTTCGTAAGGATTGATAAGTATAGATCTCATACAGCTACTGTCTCTTGTGGTGTACCACAGGGTTCGGTTCTTGGTCCACTCTTATTTTACATCTATGTGCTTCCATTGGGTCAGATTATCAGACGTCATGGTCGTAATTTTCAGTTATGCTCATGATGTTCAAATTTACTTTACAGTTAAACCTAACTCTGTTAGCCCTCCCCTCACTATTGTCTCCTGTCTTCGAGAACTTAAAACCTGGATGTCTGCCAACTTTTTGCAATTAAATGCTGCTAAAACTGAAATCATGATGGTCGGCCCTAACTCAAAGTACCTGTCCCACCATGTCTTTTTCATCGATATTGATGGTGTCCAGTTTAGGCCCTCGAAAACCATGTGGAATTTGGGAGTACTGTTTGACCAAATGTTACGTTTGGAGTCACATATCTGTCAGACTGTTAAAGCAACTGCGTAATATTGCTCGTATACGTCCCTCACTCAGTTATCATGACGTTGAAACTGTAGTCCACGCTTTTATGACCTCCAGACTGGATTACTGCAACTCCTTATTATGTGGCTTACCTGCCAAAGTTATTGATCGTCTTCAAATGGTACAAAACTCTTCTGCTCGAGTACTTACATTTAACAAAAAAATCATCACATATTACTCCCATCCTTCATCAACTTCACTGGCTTCCTGTGGCACATCGCATTCAGTTTAAAGTATTAATTTTAGTGTACAAGGCCTGTCATGGCCTTGCACCTCAGTACCTTGCTGAGTTATTGCCACCATATGCTCCTGCCAGGACTCTCAGATCTAGTAATGACAACTTGCTTGTTGTGCCTAGGTACAGGCTCTCTACAGTGGGCGGTAGGGCGTTCTGTATTTTAGGTCCGAAATTATGGAACAGGCTGTCATTAATATCAACAGTGTCGCGGCTGTTAGTTTTTTACTTGTTTGATGTGCACCATCAGTACTACACGGTGCGCATTTCATTGATTTTAAACACGCAAGATAGTTCTGTCCGAGTTTACAATGCAGAAGTGGTGTAGTGTCATTTGGCTGTCAAATTAGCACTTTACAGATTTAACAAATTTGAACAGAACTTCAGAAACATATGAGAATGCACTTTATATGCACGCAAGTCATTTCATGCGTACTTTTATCGGAAGAGAATGCACTGATTCTAACCCAACCGGTTTTTATGATGCAGATGTAACGTTTCTTCCATTGCTTGGTTCCGCTGCCTGAATGGATGTTTTTGTCTGCACGCACGCAGATTAAAATTGCAATGCGCGGGAGCTTCGATGAGTCTGCGTGGCCGCACACGTGTGCAGCTTAAAGAGAATATTGGTTGTAATATTTCTGTACCCATGCTTTACATTTTTTACAAAAAGTTGCCTATGAGTAAACAGTAATTAGCGGACCCCTTGCAGACCCCCGGTTGACGACCCCTGAACTGCAGTGTTTCCGCTAGGATTTTGTTGAGCTGTGGCGCTGGATGGCATCATAGGCTAATTAACATGTTTTGTAACGTCATCTCGTAGTTTTGTGCAACTTCAGACCAGTTTTGCTTCTACTTTCTAAACATTTAAAAAAAAATTATACTGCATATTGCCCAATAAAGCCGTACTTATTTACATGTTTTCTGTTTCATATTTATATGTCTAACAGCCAGTAACACTGTCACTTATTGGAAATGCTGTTTTTTATACTCATTTATTCACGAGTCAGCCGCGGTTCGGTGAACTGAATGTGCTGCTTCTCCAGAGATACTCTTATTATACGGAGATGGAAGGGTCTGTAATATTTCCAATTGGAGAAACCATTTCGGCTAACAAAACCCATTGACATCCATTTAAAAATCTAGCCTTGGGTCTCCTGTCCTGCATTTTGCAGGGTAAAAGTTGTAGGCTTTACTTCTAGTGGGTTTGGCTTCTCCCTGTCCAGAGTTGTAATGTTAAACGGTGAGAGAGAGGCGATCCCTGCTCCGGGAAAGCGAGACCTCGCAGGGCAGTAGTACTGCCGATATTTTCCCACTGAATAAAAGCTAAGGTTTATCTAAAAAATGCACAGTTTAAGCAAATGTGTTTTTTATGATCACAGGGATTCATTAGGATCATTTTTCCACGAGTCTAAAGCGACTGCATATGCCTGTTATAGTGTTGTCAAAAATATTTATATTTTGGTATACCAGCTGCACGTTCTCTCTCTTTTTTTTCTGACAGTGAGTTGACACACACTGCACGTGAACACAGTGACAACAAAGCCCCACCTCCTCTCACAGACTTGACTCGTTTGCAGCAGTTAAATGGTGTTAATATTAAAAAAGATGGCCAGTGCAGAGTCTCAGTACCACATCTGGAGCTAGGTGCACACTCGTTAACCCTTGTTTACCATAGCGCTCTATGTATGTGCGCTGATCAATACTTACATCCACTCGTTTCATTCGCCATTGTTAAATGTTGTTTATGTTAGAAAGATAGCCAGTGCAGAGTCTCCGCAACAGTTCAGATATTTAATGCACGCGTTTTCAAATAATATTCGGGTCCGCGTCAGGTAGTAAATTGATGATTTTTCTCGGTTCTGCAAATGTCCGGGTCCAACTTTAAAATTATTAGGTGGGTCCGGGTCGGACCTGTGTAGCACATTCACGGGTCTCTTCGGGTTCAGGTCCACATTTTTGGACCTGTGAAGACCTCTACTTGGGACAACCGGGCTTGGGACCACTGGCAAGGCGGCCATGATGGCTGGAGGCTCTGGACTGGCGGCCATCTTGTGAACGGGCTCTGGACTGGCGGCCATCTTGTGAATGGGCTCTGGGCTGGCGGCCATCTTGTGAACTGGTTCTGGGCTGGCGGCCATCTTGTGAACTGGTTCTGGGCTGGCGGCCATCTTGTGAACTGGTTCTGGGCTGGCGGCCATCTTGTGAACTGGTTCTGGGCTGGCGGCCATCTTGTGAACTGGTTCTGGGCTGGCGGCCATCTTGTGAACGGGCTCGGGAGAGGCGGCCATCAGCACAGGGCTGGCCAACATCAGTGTGGGACATGCAGGCTTCCACAACTGGCCTGACTCCATGGCTCACGGAGCCTGAGGGTTACTGCCCCCCACAAAAAATTATTTAGGCGAAGCTTCCTCCTCAGCCTCACCCACGGTGAAAGGAGAGCCACATGACAAAAGAGCATAGTCAAAGAACTGAGCCAAGGACCCTCGAGGACCGTAACGGGAGATTATGCATTGATAATGATCATTAAGGCTATCACAAAACAGATCTATTAACACACAGTGCGGATATCTAGACAAATGTGCATTATCCAAGAAAGTCTGCACATGGTCCTCTAGGGAATTTTTACCTTGGCTGAGACGGGCTAAACGGACTGGTGGATTGTTGTCCATTGTTGGTGAGTCGTTGTGTAACAAGGCATGAACCAGGCAGGACAAAGAAACAAGAAACTAAAATAATCCAAACAAACAATGACTCACACTAGACAAAGGAAACACTGGAGTATAAATACACAGAAACCAACAAGATAAGACACACCTGGAAGAACTAATTAAGACAAAAAACTACAAAGGACTACAAATCATGGCACAGAACAGGAAGTAACATAAATGTTCACAAACACGGACTGGGATCGTGACAACAGTACAGTGCTGTTATTCTGTCATGATTATTCACTTACTGCTATTAGCAAAACATTGTTAATGTAGGTACAGTATGTAGATATTAATGAATATGTAAATTATAGGAACAAAAGCATATTGTTTGAATCAGACTGCTGTCTGGATGCTTTCTGTTTTGAGACCTGTCAGACTTGTGGGTAATAAAAACACTTTTCACTTTTTTTATTTAATAACAATTATACTAGAAAAGTTTAAAAGTTAAAGAATCGTTAACTAGTGTAAAGTAGGCGTGGTACGAGAACTAAGGGTTACCTTGTTTTCTGCAGTGAATTTTTTCAAATAAAAGCAGTTGTTCACTTTTTGCCTTCACTGTAAAATATGATGCACTATTAATTTAATTAAAATATGTTCATCTTACTTATTTGTTTCTGCTCTGTTGACATTACTGAGTTAATGAGTTTTTATTACTTTCTCAGGCATGTGATTGGCCACACCCCTGACCATGTCCCCACACACATATTAACCCCACCCTCCACACAATGATACATTTTTTTACTTGTTTGTCTTACAAACAAATATTGTAAAATGGAATTTGTAACATGTGTTGCTTCACCAATTAGCAATAACTGTGCTAATGTCAGCTCTGAGATCCATCTTTTCTCGCTCATTTTTATTTGCATAAGTCAAGGTGTTTGATTTATGCATAAAAGACTAAGAAATGTGCATAGTAAAAGAAACAAACAAAAAAGAAGTTTAGCTAACTTAAAAATACATCTTTGTGTGAAGTGGCCACTTACCCTGTTCATCTGTAGGTTCTGGAACTCCAGACCAAAGTAATCGCTCTCGATAAGATTGATCCGTCTAAACATTTCAGATAAAAGAGTCTGACCATCGGCCTTTAACTACAAGAAAAGAGGAAAACAGTGTTATTGATATAAAAGATCTCGAGCTCCCGGGGCAGTGGCTGTGCGGTTTTTCAGAAGGAAAAAGTCTTAATGCTGGTTTGTGTTCGCCTGTTGTGCACAAGATACATGGTTTGCAGGTCCAGAAACAAACGTGCAAATATATCGCCATGTTATTATGAAAAGTGTAAAAATACTTTCGTAATGAATGGGAAACACTGTAACGGTATAAGCTGGTATAAAAACATGGTCACAAAATTAACACACAAAACAGCGGATACATCATTGCATATATAATATGTCAGAATTATTAATAACATCTTTGTCAGTCTAGATTATGAAATACCTCCTGACAAAGTGCTGTCTGTCTATGCATTTACGCTGAACTATAATCAAACTACGGTCGCTCGCGGAGATAATTAATTAATTTCCACAGAGCTATATTTACTTACATGTTTATTTATCAGCAAAATAATAGTTATATAATACATTATATTATAACTTAGAACGTTTTAAACAAGTTAATCTTGTTAAACGTTAGCTACATATGGTGGCTTGGGCATTCCTGAGCATTAACCGGGTGAGTGGACAGCAATATGAATAAACAAAGATAATTAAATTCATCTTTTATTCCCAATCTGCATTAATTCATGGCTGTTTTAGTTAATTCATGTAAAGTTACGTCTTTATTGGGTTGTGACGAACTAGAAATTGACAGCAAAAAATTATGTCATGTCCACAAGGGGGCAATAATTTACCAGAGAGCTGATGAGTATTGCAGCGAGGAAATAAAGGGGAAGCAGGTGAATAGTTAATAAACATTGTTGTACTGAAACTCTGAGCACGCTAATTTTTCCTCTGATCTCAGATGCTAATGACAAAAATTATGGTCTATTGTCACCGGATGTGTAAAACAGTGATAGAGACCTGACTCATTGCATAAGGATTACCGGTAAGAGCACGTATAACGCGCAGGCTGCTTTGGGCCAATCACAAAACTCTAAAGCAGATGAAGCACACACTCTGCGCTGTGTATCCCTTCACATTTCTGCATTGAAGTCGTTCAAAACAATGCCAAACACTTTCTCATGTATTCACCAAACTGCTCACAACCCTCGCGCACCTTCTGTGTACCTGTGTGTATGAACATCTTGCGTCTCTGCATTTATCCTCATATAGTTCAGGTCAGTTTTCTATCACCTTATTGTAACGCAAAGTTGGGATGTATAGAGAAAATGTTATAAAATTACCAGAGAAAAGGACCAACACGAAACCAAAGCTGTTATACTTCATACTACATATATTCGTTCGGATATAAAATCACATCGTGCCATTAAGCATTGTCATGTGATTGTCCTTCAACTGATGTACTTGTTGCATCAAAGAGTGCAGAACAGTACTCTACTCTCAGCCAGTCTTGTCTCATTGTTCCAAGGTTACCACAGCGAGCAGGATGCAGTTCATGGCCTGACCTGATGGTAGAGTGGAGAATGGGAAGTGGGGACCTGACAAGAGCTGAGATGATAGAGCTGGATAAAGAAGGACGCGGTCACCTGACACATCTTCATGGCCTGACCTGATGGTAGAGCGGAGAATGAGAAGCGGCGACCTGACAAGAGCTGAGATGATAGAGCTGGATAAAGAAGGACGCGGTCACCTGACACGTCCTCACCACAAAATTTCAAATGCTATTAGATTATTAATGATAATCTTAAACTATAATTTACCTTATTAGTAAATTTATTTATTTTATTTAGCCTTGTTGTGCAAGCTCTCTGGAGCTTGTGCCGAGGCAGCAGCTTTTACCAGAGGGGAACTGGAATCCCCTGGTTGGGCCTGGGTTCTCCTGAGGTTTTTTTTCTCGATTAGAGTTTTGGGTTCCTCGCCACCGTTTGCATACTGTTACCGTTTGCATCTGCCTGGCCGGGGGGGCTGCTTTAGAATTTTAAAGTTTTACTTAATTAATATTGCATATAGGAATTTATAGTCTGTTATATTTGACCTGTGCTTCTCTCTCCTTTATCTTAAATGTGTGCTCTCACTGTGCGTGCACGTACTCGTCTGTGTACATGTGTGTGTGTGTGCGTGCGCGTCCGTGTGTGTGTGTCTGTGTGTATGTGTGTGTACGTGTGCATATTGTGTGTGTGGAGTGTTTTGTATGTGGGTCTGTCTGTCTTCTTTGTTTTCACCTTTTTCTTGTTTTTGCATGTACAGCTTTAATTAGTTTGCTTATAGTCAATATGTCTTATGTACAGCTGCTTTGTAACAATGAAAATTGTAAAAAGCGCTATATAAATAAAGTTGAGTTGAGTATATGACTGGTGTTATAAACTGGTGTTCATGGCATCTGTACTGTAGGTCTTCTCTTGATCGCTCTTTCCTCTATTAGATGCACACTTTTAGTGTGTTATGACTCTCTGTCTTTTGGTTTGTTTTATTCTCGCGCTTGTCTTTGCACTGCGAGTCTCTGGTGACTAGGGTTGGGTACCGAACTCGGTACTTATATAGGCATCGACCGAATTGCGTCGGTACCACCGAGTATCGATTCACACAAAATCATTCGGTGCCTAATTTCGGTACCTGAGAACGCACCTGTGCGCTGCGCAAGTCAGGCATGTGTAAAGTATCCTACGTTAGCGAAAGAGAGAGAGAGGCCATGTGAAGTGGTTACGGCCCCTAGCAACATGCTCAAACGCATAGGGCAATGGCTAACGTTAACCGAAAGCGTTCTCAAGTGTGGTTGCATTTCACAAAGCTTGATGCTGACAACGCTAAATGTAATATTTGTGACAGTAAGTGCAAGACCGGCAGCGGCAACACATCCAACCTGAGGAAGCACTTAGTTAAACACAACGTGTATTTAAGAGCTCATGAGTGCAATGTATTTGGAACCCCTAAAGTAGCTAAATTAGCTAACACACCTGGAGACAAATCCCCATCTACATCTAATTTGATAACTATAACTTGTTAGAGAAAACATAATTTTCACTGTTTTGGTTGGTTGACGTTAACATAGCATGCGCAAACTAGCGTGAGCGAACACTTGAACCATTGGCTGCATTGAAATGACGTACTCCGCTATTTATGTTAAAAACAGTAACGTTAACATTATGAGAGATATCCGAAACCATAGTTTGACTATTACTAGCTGGCAACTAGGGCTGGACGATATGGCAAATAAGTAAACTCGATAGTCTTTTTCTATATTGAACGATAACTATATTTATTTCGATATATATTTAATTAATAAACTGTATTTAAAATAATCTATTTTAAATACAGTTTATAGGGATGCACCGAAACGAAAATTCTTGGCCGAAGCCGAACATGATGTGAAACACTTGGCCGAAGGCCGAATAATACAAAACACTGAACATGTTTTTTTGCATTTCTTCTATTTATTAAGCTATTTTTTTCACTATTGCACAAACTGAATAGTCAAAATGTGATTTTTATAATTTGTCTTGCTTTTCAATAAAATACAATACAACTTAATATAAAATTCAGCAAAACAGAAAATTCAAACAAAATATTGAGCCCTCTCCCTTCATGAATAGCCTATATTAATTAGGCCTATAACTGACTGCTAAAAGAATGTAATGTAAGTTACTCTGTAGCCCTACAACAAAACACTTCATTAAAAAGTGTCATTCCACATTAGGCCTATAAGCTAAAAACACAAATAAACTAAAACGGTTGGATTATTATAGCCTACATAACAAAATGATTTGAGAAAAAAAAACATCCAATGCAAAGCAATTCTGACTGATGCTGACTGACAACTATATCAGTTCACGTCTCTCCTCCAAACTCCGCCCACAAAAGCTGACTGTTCTCTCAGAAGGTGCACAGAACATACTTTGACAAGTTGTTTAGTACATGGAACTGTGTGCACGCGACCACTGTATGATGTCAAAGAATGTCGCGAGCGGCGGGGCTACTGTCAGACAGCCCGCTTCCGTCTGAAGTAAAGTTACCGACCGGTAAAGAAGCTTTCATTCGGAAATTTACTTCCGTGCGGCAAGTCCCGTGCTGTGTCTTTCTCTGACACTTTAAAATGCTCCACACACATGCACGCACGCACACACACACACACACACACACGCACTGCCAAAACGTTTGCGGCTGTAAAAAAAAAAGGGCACGCGTGTCTCTGTCTCTTTCTCTCTGCGCTGTTTGCTGCTTGATCGTATCACGAGTCATGTTCAGTAAAATTTATTCGGCCATTTCACACATTCGGCCGCAGTAGGGGCTAGCGCAAATCACGGCATCGGCATCTCAAGTGGCACTTCCGGTGGCTTCTCCAGCAGCCAGAGAATTTCGTCCGGCATCTGTCGCTACAGCGGCATCTCGCAGCGGCACAACGGCATCTCTAGCAGCCAAGGACTTTCTTTGGCACCCGTCGCCCTTTGTAGTAACTGCGCTGATCAATTACATAATCCGATGTAATATTGTAATACTGTTATATTGTAATACTGCGTGCGAGTGACAGCAAATAATGTGTGTAATGATACAACTGTCTGATTCAATATGTTGTTCTTTTAGTGCCGAAGAAATAAAAAATCACATGACTTTATAAAGATGCAATGTATACATATTACTTTGAAATGCTATGTAAATAGGCGATAAACTGTTATTCAGTAAATACAGAAAAGAGTTTATGATTTTGAAAGTGCAGCATCTCCGCAGCCAGAGACTTTCTCCGGCCACTGACGCTACAGCGGCACTTCAAGCGGCATCTCTAGCAGCCAGAGACTTTCTCCGGCCACTGACGCTACAGCGGCACTTCAAGCGGCATCTCTAGCAGCCAGAGACTTTGGGAGCCGCACTCAAAAAAATATTTTGCCTAATACATAAGATTTATGTATTTTGATTGCATATAGAATTTCCATCCATTTAGATTACATATTTTTTATTCATATTTTTATTATTAAAGGAGTCAGATCTGGCAAGCTCTTTGAGAAACTATCTTTAGTAGTCGAGGTAATTGTTCTACCCTGTCGATAACGAGTTAAACGGCTGATTTCTGCAGTGCGCAGTGTACATGTTATAAGATAGTGATCAGTGACATCGTCGCTTTGAGGTATAATATCTATATTTGTTAGATCGGCACTGTGAGATATAATCAAGTCTAGTGTATGATTAAATAGATGAGTGGGTCCATTGATGTGTTGTGTTACTCCAAAAGAGTGTAATAGCTCTGTAAACGCCACTGCTAATGCATCGTTAGCACTATCTACGTGGATATTAAAGTCTCCGACAATTAGTACTTTATCAACGTTAACCAATAGGTCCGATAGGAAGTCCGCAAACTCTTTCAGAAAATCAGTGTAGGGACCAGGGGGTCTATACACTGTAGCCAACGTACAAGAAAGCAATGATTTTTTTACTATCAATTGGAACAATTATGTTCAACGCAAGCACTTCAAATGATTTATGCAGGAATAAATTAATACAAATTTATTTAGATTTATTAATGAAAATTACTTAAATGTGATGCATATGAATTAAATTGGGTTTAATATGTAAGAATATGTGATCATGTTTCTTATAAATTTAAAACACGTTTTATTTATTAATATTATTACATAAACTTATTCTTACTCGTTTCATTTTCATATGTCTTACAAATTTGTATCACATTAACTTTATTACTTTGTTTAGGTAAAAAATATGTAATCTAAATGGATGGAAATTCTATATGCAATCAAAATACATCAATCTTATGTATTAGGCCCAAATATTTTTTTGAGTGGCACGTATGCGATGTACTGTTTAAACTTTAAAAACTACATTTGAACAAAATAGCATTATATACCACGAGACTTTTATTTGTAAGCATTTATCATATTTGGTTAATACAGTTTCTGATGCTATGCCACACACACAGTTATTCAATTCATACAGAAATGAGTTTCTGATCGTGAAATCGTGGCATCTACGGTACAGTGATAAAAAGATGTCCATACCATAGGCATTTCCTAGATTCTAGAACATGTTATGGTCTTCTTCTGCAGTGCGTATTTGGAGTTTCCGCACGAGAGCGCCCTCTGGCTTTCGGATGCAGCAGCATTTTCCCGTATTTCACTCAAAAGCTGTGCATAAATCACGTGGTATTTATCGTCGGTTTATCGTGACAGCCCTACAACTAGTTCGCGAAAGTTCGTTAGATCGTTAATAGTTTGGAGATCACAAAGTTTTTATTCTACGTGTGAGGACTATTTTAAGTCATAGTTTTTATTGGTAATTTGTTGAACATTTACTTCGTGATATATGGTTCTATCTATCTATCTATCTATCTATCTATCTATCTATCTATCTATCTATCTATCTATCTATCTATCTATCTATCTATCTATCTATCTATCTATCTATCTATCTATCTATCTATCTATCTGCACAGAACTAATAGACAACAGAAACTTAAGACTTTTTGCAAGATTTGAGAAGCAGTGATTCATCCTCAGTATACAGTACATTGAACATAGACATTAAGTTCAATAAAGAGTGAACAACAGCAACAGATGAACGTTTTAATACTGCAGCCTTTTTACCACAGGGCCTATACGTATAACGATGCTTTTTAAAAAAAAAGTAGTTTGTTACAATAAAAACATTACATTAAATTAGGGTATACTGGCCAGCGGCAGTTGCTACAAAGAGAAACAGTGGCCGGAGAAAGTCTCTGGCTGCTAGAGATGCCGCTTTAAGTGCCGCTGTAGCGTCAGTGGCTGGAGAAAGTCTCTGGCTGCGGAGATGCTGCACTTTCAAAATCATAAACTCATTTCTGTATTTACTGAATAACAGTTTATCGCCTATTTACATAGCATTTCAAAGTAATATGTATACAATGCATCTTTATAAAGTCATGTGATTTTTTATTTCTTCGGCACTGAAAGAACAAAATATTGAATCAGACAGTTGTATCATTACACACATTATTTGCTGTCACTCGCACGCAGTATTACAATATAACAGTATTACAATATTACATCGGATTATGTAATTAATCAGCGCAGTTACTACAAAGGGCGACGGGTGCCAAAGAAAGTCCTTGGCTGCTAGAGATGCCGTTGTGCCGCTGCTAAGAAGCCACCGGAAGTGCCGCTGTGAGATGCCGGTGTAGCGACAGATGCCGGACGAAATTCTCTGGCTGCTGGAGAAGCCACCGGAAGTGCCACTTGAGATGCCGATGCCGCGATTTGCGCCAGGCCTCTCTCTTCGGCCGAACACCGAACTTGCGTTTTTTGCTATTTTCGGTCGAACATTTTCAGTGGCTGAACATTCGGTGCATCCCTAACAGTTTATTAACAAAAGTTAACCTTTAACCAGTTAAAATTCAATTAAATTAATGCACTGTTGCAACACAGATGATATTAGGCCATAAACAACATGTACCAGTTCATTCAGTCTCATTTTGACTTAAGTAAAGGGAGTGTTCATTCAGTACATTCAAGCAATGAAAGGGCTCCGTTACTGTGTACATTCAAACGCTATTGGCTCAGCACCTGCGCACATACATAATGCTGCAATAATGTCTCGCTCGAGTAATTCATTCAATGCATTTAGTGAACCTTAGTCTTTCAAAAAGACATCTCACATAAACTGTAGTACATTTCTTTAATCATGCAAGCATCTTACATACAAGGTTCAATATTTTAATGTGCACACAAACTCACTTCATTACATCTCTAATCTGTACAGGGCAGCGCTGGTTTGTTTCATATGCACCAGCTTCATGTTAGCAGATATGTTAACGATGGATATAAAAACGTTTGTGCTTGAGTTTCGAAGTAACTCGCTTGCAATTGCGCCTGAAGTTTGTTTTGTTTAACCGGCGATTGCAAAAAAAAAAAAGACACTTGATAAACCACGTGATGACAACTCGAGGTTAGTTTCACCTTTGTTTCCGCTTCCAGTAATGTTTTCCTCCTCATGTTGAGTTTTCTTTGCCAAGTGCAGTATGAAATGGACTTTGTACTTTGACGCGCATGATAAAAGCTGCATGCTGACAGACTGTTGTTGCGTTTATTTCTGCGTTCTATTATACTGTAAGATTAATCCATATCGAGTCAAAATGCCAATAGCTTATCATCGTTTTTGAAATACATTCTATCGCGATTCGATATCATTTATCGGCACAGCCCTACTGGCAACTGTTTTACTGTATACAGATATCAAAGTCAGTGGCAGTCAGCAACAGCATAAATTATTGTCAATAACTGTTCTATAAATAACTTAGTTTCTTTACAGTTATTAAAGTAAACATCCGTGAAATAATAGCTTGCTCCTAAACCTAGGACCTACTGAAGGGTAATCTTTAATCTAAGTGAGCAGAACATTAGCCAAGTAAGGCCGGGAAAACTAGGGCCCAGGTAAAAAATTACCATTATTCCTTTAATGAAATTGAATTGTTGTGAGCTCCTTTCTGAGTCCTGTTATTTACACGTCTGTCTTCATTGACAGGTTCTGCTGTCCCTCTTTCAACCAGCCCTTCTGTCACAGTGAGAGCAGCAGAGGTAACACCCTTCACTCTGGCGCAGAAGGCTTCATCATCATTACCATCATTATCATTACTCCGAACGAGTGTTCTCAACAGCGGGGGACACAGTGAGTGTGGAGCGGGCACAGATTTTACCTGATAGAGTTGACATGCTAATCTTTCTAAAAAAAGAACTGCTAGTTAGTTTTGTTTCTTTATCAAATAGTTTACTGACCTTTATGCACATTGTTCATTTGTTTTTCATTTGATTTTATTTATTTTAATCTAGACTGTGTTACATAACAGTGTTGATCACACTAACTATGCCATGGATGTTGTAGCGGTTTATTTTTTGTAAGGATTGTGTGGAACATTTCTAAATAAATAGAAAAATGTTGAAAATCAGAGGTTTGGGCTTATTATTTTCACTGAAAGTCATTAAAGTCAGATAATCAAGTACCGAAAAGGGTACCGTTGGGTACCGGTATCAAAATTCAGGTACCGGTAAAAATGTGAAAGTTACCCAACCCTATAAGAACTTTAT
The DNA here is from genome assembly GCF_024868665.1 of Triplophysa rosa. Lineage (NCBI taxonomy): Eukaryota > Metazoa > Chordata > Actinopteri > Cypriniformes > Nemacheilidae > Triplophysa > Triplophysa rosa. The sequence continues at coordinate 16,719,193 of NC_079896.1, read as the reverse complement.
TAAGATAAATGATAGGACGTTCTTAAGAATATTCTTAAAAGTAATTCTCAAATATTTTCTTATAAACATATTCATTTTTCTAAGAATTAAAGGGCAGACTTTGTCAATGATTATACTATAGTAATTTGTCAATTTGTTAAACTTCATTTGTGTAACAAGCACCGCGCGACTCACATGCTTATGTAAGCGTGTAATGTGTTAAACGACATTAACGAATATTAAAGGTACTTCTTTAGCCTATATGTTATGAGTCCGTGTAAGTAAACATTTTGCAATGTATGTAAAAGCATTCTGGATTTTATAAAAAACAAAGGCTAAAAATTCGGTAAGTAAGGCAGTTAGACCTGATCAACATTATATCAAAATTCATTATTGGCGAAGAAACACCACCAAATACATGTAAAAAAACTTTTATCTTTTGAGATTTTAAAAACAAACGTGAGGGTATTCTAATTTAGCCTATAGATTATATTTACAACAATAAAGCTGTTTTCATTTACATATTTTCAGTTTCACCTTTCTAACTAAACTCGACATCTAACGAATCACCATAAAAAGCATCGATTTTGGCTATATTTTTTCAAACAGTCTCTGTCTAGGTAACCATATGTACTGTATATTTACAGACGAAATATGTTCATGTTTATACATTCAAACAGTCGATAACAGTGACAGGTTGTTGGAAACGCTGTTTTGTACTTATTTCATTCAGGAGTCACCTGTCGAATGTGCTGCTTCTTCCTGTCGCTGACTGAGACGATCCCTCCACGCGGGGAAAGTGAGACCTTGCGCTCGCGGGACAGCACATGCGACATTTTCCCAATGAATGAAAGCTTTATCGGAAGGTCGCTGGATATTTCGCTTTGTGCTTCTCCTGAACAAAAGCTGCTAAAGGGCTTGTAAAAGTTACTAAATCAAGAGACAGACTTGCGTACGTTAGAAACACTGTTTTATGCGCACTTGCGTGTGTGCGGGCCAGAGGCACACGGCAGAATGAATATAGCGATAGCAATGTCATGTGAAATGTTCTCCCCCTTTCATGGGCCCCAAGCGCGCATGGGCCCCTGTTGTGCCTAGAAATGCACCCCTGCCAGATTATGCACCCTCCTTCCCCACAATGGTTAGGGTGAGGATTAGGTGTTAGGGGAGGGGTTAGGATTAGGTCTGGGGAAGGGTTAGAATTAGCCAATCGGACAGCGTGTTATAGAAGGCGGTGCATAATCTGGCAGGGGTGCATTTCTCGGCACAACACCGGTGCCCATAATGCCCATTGGATAATCCGGCCCTGAGCACAGGCCAAACTAGGAGTATAAATCGTCTGTTGTCATCATTAAAAAAAATATGCAAGTGCAGTTCATCATGAATAGACAGGTAACTGACAAAAGACATTAATGTTACATACAGATGAATAAATTAGGGCCGTATCATTTTTAGATTACCTACATTTTTTGAATATTTCTCAATTGTGTATTTTTCTTTTTTAACTATACAACAGTGGTATATTTGTCCACATAAATTACTGTAGTATACTATAGTAAACTGCACTAAAATTCTTAGATACTATAGTGTTTTTGAACTTTACTATAGTATACAGTGTTTATCAATTCACTACAAGGGCACTACAATTTTCAAAAGCAAATACTATAGTACACCACGGTATTTTTTGTCTGAGTGTTCAATTTAACGGGACTTTTATTTTGACGGGTCTTCGGGAAGACACTTGTTTGCAGATAGCTTCACTCAAACAGTAAAATGCTCGTAAAATGAACTCTCAGATCAACTCTGACTGGCGATGAAGTTCATGTGTTCACATCCTCATACAGTGCAGACGCAGACAAATACTCGACCATCACTCGTGTTGTATGTTAAACTGTGCACGTAATTCACTCAGACACGCAGAACAGTCAGATCACATTTAAATAACAGGATTCAGCTCCGCATCTAGTTACATGGACTCCATGCGGTGCGCCATTGATTATTGTCACACACAACAAGCACCACCACGACAAACGCACTACACACAAACACACAGCTCTGTCTAATGTACATATTCTTATTATTCTACATATATGTTGCACTGTTGTTATTCTTTTTTCAAGTTACTTGTCCAGTCGGGCAAGTAAAATTATCTCTCACTTGCCCATACAAAACATTCACTTGTCCCGGACAAGCGGACAAGCATTAATGTCGAGCCCTGACACATGTCTCCCAAAAGGGGGGATTGTGATGCGTCACGTCAAAGCGCTCACGAGGGGAGCATCATCGCGCATTTCAACGTAAATTTCACCTCGGCTCGCCTAAAGTAGAACTTTATTAAAACTATTAACAGCTTTACAAACAATCTGACTTCTGAAATACGTCAGAATGAGCTTTTTTTTATATGCGCGTGCATATAAAAAAAGCTCATTCTCACGTATTTCAGAAGTCATATTGTGCGCTTGGCTGTTATGCTGAAAAAACATGTGAATTAATGCACCCATAACAAATGAACAAATAAAATATTCTTTTGACCTTCTTTCAGTCTGTAGTTTCGTGATTTGATCTTCGCGTGAAGATCCCTGCACGAGCACTGCGGGTGAGAGAAGCGCCGGACTGGAGCAAATCACGAAACTACAGACTGAAAGAAGGTCAAAAGAACATTTGATTTCTTCATTTGTTATGGGTGCATTAATTCACATGTTTTTTCATCATAACGGCCAACTTGCAGAGCGCTGAGTTAACCACGCCTACTTATTTACATTAAGGAATACACGGAATAGAAAAATCTCTTACGGTTGACATTTTATTCTGCAGTAACGGCATGTAACGGCATATTCTAATGGTTAGAGAGTCGGACTCTTGACCAGAAGGTTGCCGGTTCGATTCCCAGGGCCGGCGGGTAACAACTGAGGTGCCCTTGAGCAAGGCACCTTACCCCTACTTGCTCCCCGGGCGCTGTAGTGATAGCTGCCCACTGCTCCGGGGGTACGTGTGTGCACTACTCTCTGGATGGGTTAAATGCAGAGGTCACATTTCGTTGCCTTGTACTTGTACATGTGCAATGACAATAAATTGAATCTAAATCTAAAAAAAAAAAAATCTAAAAATCTAGATAAATGGACTCAATGCAGCCGGACAACAAATTTTAATCTCAAAAACGAAAATAAATAGTGGTGCGCCATTAGATAACCTCACACACGAACAAGCATAACGACAAACGCACTTCACACAAACAGTGGCTCTGTCTAATGCACCTGTCAAACTGTATCGCACGCATGCTACACTAAATTTATTCTTAGCACAGACCGAATTTTTTGTAGCACGTGCAACTCTACAGCCCTGGTGTGCATTGTTTTTCAGGAAGCGCACACCTGTAAAGTAGTTCAAGATCTGTCAACCACATTAGAGTTTCATATCACTGCTTCAAGTTTAACTGAGTAACATTATTATACTGTAGCCTTATACCACAGACAAACCGAAACACGGAGGGAATCATTAAAATATATTAAATATGCATATGCCTAATTAATAACATTTGATTTGAGATTTACGACACAGGGATCCTATTCCTTTTATTTGCCAAAAGCACGGCAAGGCAAAAGAGCCCGCCCACGAGCCAACCGACGAGCAAGACCCGCTTACCATCAAGCAGAAGTGGGCGATATAGCCAAAATCTTCAGCAATCTTAAGCAATTTTATATCACAATAACGATACATCTCGACATACTAGTTTATTTAAAGAAAATCAAATAAAAAATTAACATACTCTTTACTGTGTGTTGCACGATACACCGGCACTAGAAAAGTACCGCGATACCCTTCTGTTAAAACGATACTGTAACAAAGTTCAATAGAAGGGAAGGAAGGAGGCGGGAACCGGCATCATTTAAACAATAAACTTTAATCAAAATAAATAAACAATAATCCAGCAAATAAAAGGCCGGCAGCCACCTCACGGTCGACTGCCGGCCACACAAACATAAACAAACTCCACTTAACTTCCGGGCCCGGGTCCTCTCTCTCGATGGTCCGGTCGCTCGTCCTCTTATGCTCCCGAGCTCCCCCATGAGGCATGCGGGGACCGGCGGTCGCACAGCTGACACTCGTTGCCACTTACGCCGCCGGCCCCGCCTTACCCGCCCCGCCTTCCTCGCTACAGATACCAATTTCTCATTTATTTGGTACCGGTACTGTAATGACGCGCGTGTTCAGAGAAAACGCATCCTGAAATGCGTCCATTTGCGGCAGCCGTATGTGTGCACGCATGTGCTCTCAGCACTCTCTTCAGTCAGTTGACGCGTACAACTTTCTTTCCTCGTATTTGCACTGCAGATTTCGGGGTGACGACAAAATGAAAGTCATGGCGGCAACCTTTTCTGTCTGTTCACAGCTTGTCAGTGAAGCAGATGCGCAAAGGGGCATTATAGCCGAGTTGAGGCGTGCGGCAAAGTGAAGACGAAGTCCGTCTGTGCAAAATCTGCAGACCAAAAGAGCCAACATGATCAGCTTGGCAAAGCATTTCATCAACAGACATCCTTTAAAAGTGTCTTTAAAAACTTGTGACAGTGACAGGTAGCGTATGTGAATGATAACAATATCCTGAATAATGCTTTAGGATTTATTTTGTGACAGGCCGACATTACCGGCATTGATAACGCTTTATAACTAGGTTCCATTTCTAAAAATTATTTAGCTAACATGAACTAGTAATGGATAATCAATTTAAAATATTAACAGTTGTATTTGTTAACATTTATCAATGAACTAATATTAATAAACAACTAGATTTATATTAAGTTACATAAACAAATTAATAAATGCTGTAAAAAGAGATTTATTGTTAGTTCATGTCAGAATGCATTGTGTAATGTTTTTAATGAATTGTAATGTATTGAAGTGAATGAATTTACCATGATTTAAGGTCTTAGCCAGTATTTATGTAGATTAATTTCAATTTAAAAAGTTTATTTTCTCGTTTCACCTTAGCAGACAGCAAACACTGAGACAGGTACATGTTTAGGACTGTGTCATAGATTGATACCTGACACTCATATGTAGGTCTGTGTGGTGACATGTTATTTTAAAATAAAGACATGCTCAAAAATCAAGGTAGGAACACAGTGTGCAGGGTTTTTCCTGCATAGAGAAATTGGAGGCGGCCGCCTCCGTCAAATGTCGTGCCGCCTCAGGCTCTCGCCAAAATTATGTTGCGAGTCTTCACAAGAAATGCTGCGTGCATTTAACAGACTGTCATTTGTAACTGCAGTTGCGACATTACACTACAGTGGAGGCGCTGTTTTATTATCAGCACACTGAGGCGCTAAAAAGAGTTGCAGAACAAGAGCCAGCCTGTGTTTCAGGGCTGTTTGTTTTGCATCCAAGTACGTTTAATTTCTTGAAATTTCTTAAATTAACATGACATACATCATTGTAATGTCTTTAGCTGTGCAGTTGGATCGTTGAATCAGCGTATACTGTACACAGCGAGTTCGCCAGTATGAACGCACATTGCATTTAGAACGACTCGTACACAACTCATTTGAACAGATTCATTTAAACTATTGAACTTTTCAGTCACTAGCGAATATAAGAGATCATTGAATCATTTAAAGTGAACCACAGAGAATGCAAGATGTGAATGAGCTTCGCTCATTTAGAAAGACTGGTTAATTCAGTTGGCTATTGTGGGCTGAAAAGTTAGTTGAAAATTATAAAAATGCTTTATTTGATAAAAAAAACATTTCTGTTTTGGTTGAATAACCAAGTAATATTTTATATAACTTAATAATTGTCATTTTTATCTAATTTTATTAGAACTTTTAATATGTCAAACTCAAAGTAACTTTGGTTAAGCCACTTAAAGGTACGGTAGGCCTACGTGTGTGTGTACAAGATCAGGATGGCACCACCTCCGCCTCATTTTGAGCCAGGAAAAACCCTGAGTGTAAGTTGTAAGAGTAAAAAAATAAAATAACAGAATTATGTTGTGTTTCATTATTTTTTATTTAATTACTTCCTTTATGTTCTTTTTGCATGGTATCGATTTTGTATTGGTATCGAAATACGTTTCTTAGGTATTGTATCGAAGTCAAAAATTTGGTACCGTGACAACACTACTGTGAGTTAGTATGTTTAATGTTCTTTACTTACTTGAGTTAGTTACTAATATAAAGTGTCTGAATGTGTTCCAGCATTCAACCAATTCACAAGGACGGGCCAGGCGTATTTTTGGTTTAAGCTTATCCATTATTTTATTAAACCTACGCTTAAGCTTATTATCCATTCTTTTATTCAAGAACTTTATTAAACCTCAATATATGATTAAAAAGTGATTTCTTCCTGATATCTGAACATTATTTCATAAATTAAATGCTCTAGCAGCAGTAAAATAATAATTTGCAGCGAGGAGCGCAAATCCGAACATGTACATTTATAAAAACTCATCATACCTGTATTATGAAACTGCACGTCACACAGAAATCCAGACTCCAGGGCTCGTGCTGCTAAATTCTCCATGCTGAGCATTCGCAATATATAACATCCATTAGCACTTTTAGTCCACAAACATAACAAATCAGAAAATATGAATATATTCCCCATTGTTTACGTCAGACTTTGTAAAGGAATCATCTGTCATCAGTTTTAAACAAATATGCATCAGGGCTCTAGACTAACTTTTTGCACTGGTTGCACTGGTGCGCCTAACTTTTTTTTTAGGTGCACCAGCACAAAAGTTAGGCGCACCCAAATTTTCGACCGCATCGCATTTAACGCCGCAGTTTTACCAGTTCACTTTTTTAAAATCGCTATCCATATAGGCAAAATTGACTTGTAAATGATTAACTAACGATCTGGTCAACATGAAGTTCTTTATTTGAAACACAATTCTACAAGAAAGGTAACTTACTGAAAAGGTGTTGTGGGCTTAAAGTGCTTCACTGAACTGAAATTTAAACTTAAAACATCTCAAGACATATGGACCAGGGCTTGACATAACCTGGGAGGTTGATGGCTCCGTGTCAGAGCATTGCTTATGATTTTCGGACCAATCAGGCCTTAACTTAACATTATTCACAAAAAAGTTGTCAATCGTTCTTTTCATCTTCTCTCATCATCCGCGGCTTCATCCACTCTTTTTAACTGATGGGCCTATAGGCTACTCACCTCTCTCTGTCTGACTGCAGCACACGCATTTTCAAACGTACACACCAGATGTTGCGCTAGACTTTTAGACTTTTGCGCTAGACGTTGCCATTATTTAGACTGACAGGCTCGTAAAAAATCTGTCATAGTCTATTATTACCCGTCACTATGGTGCAAGGTGGCGTTAGGTGGTAATTAGTATGTTCGTGACTTCATCACACTGTACTTGCGTCTCGGAACTTGTTGTATTTTAATACAACTGAATGCCCAATAAAGCCGTTGTTATTTATATTCATCTATATATTTAATGTTTTAATGTTTATGTACATATGTGATTCGATCTGGGAAAACCCAACACATGATGCAAATTTATATATTACAGTTTTGATACCATATTCAAGCCCTTTCCAAATCAGTTTTTATTTTGCTCATACCTTGTGTATGTAACAAAAGTTATGGCTGAGATCGGCTGAAGCGCTAGGATTTTCAGGAACGGAATTTGGAGGAAAACGGGTTTAAAGTTAAGTGATGAAAATAAAAGCACAACAGTCCAGTATCACAAGTAAAAGTCACTTTAGAGTAGTAAAAGACTTACTCTAATAACAATTAAAAAAAAAAATATTTCCTAGTGTTGAAGTCTATAAAAATACTGTACAAAACCATTTGAATAAAACGAAAGTAAGGAAAATGGTGCGGGCACACTTAAAGAACGAGAGCTCTGCCATTATCACTACACAAGGAAACTAGCAAACATTACGGACAACAACTAATAAGCAGTGAAGCAAGTTGTACGTTGTTTATCAACTCAACTCAACTTTATTTATATAGCGCTTTTTACAATTTTCATTGTTACAAAGCAGCTGTACATAAGACATATTGACTATAAGCAAAACAATTAAAGTTGTACCTGCAAAAACAAGAAAAGGGTGAAAACAAAGACAGACAGACATACCCACATACAAAACACTCCACACACACAATATGCACACGTACTAACACACAGACACACACACACGGACGTGCATGCACACACACACGTACACAGACAAGTACACGCACACACAAAGACACTCACGCACACACACACACGCACAGTGAGAGCACACATTTAAGATAAAGGAGAGAGAAGCACAGGTCAAATATAACAGACTATAAATTCCTATATGCAATATTAATTAAGTAAAACTTTAAAATTCTAAAGCAGCCCCCCGGGCCAGGCAGATGCAAAACAGTATGCAAACTGTGGCGAGGAACCCAAAACTCTAATCGAGAAAAAAAAACTCAGGAGAACCCAGGCCCAACCAGGGGATTCCAGTTCCCCTCTGGCAAAAGCTGCTGCCTCTGCACAAGCTCCAGAGAGCTTGCACAACAAGGCTAAATAAAATAAATAAACTCATTAATAAGGTAAATTATAGTTTAAGATTATCATTAATAATCTAATAGCATTTGAAATTTTGTGGTGAAGACGTGTCAGGTGACCGCGTCCTTCTTTATCCAGCTCTATCATCTCAGCTCTTGTCAGGTCTCCGCTCTACCATCAGGTCAGGCCATGAACTGCATCCTGCTCGCTGTGGGGAACAATGAGACAAGACTGGCTGAGAGTAGAGTACTGTTCTGCACTATTTGATGCAACAAGTACATCAGTTGTGTTTTTGGTTCCGGTTGATCTAACTAGTGCAGCCTAAACCCTCAGAAGATTTATATTATGGAAGTCTAGTGTATGCAAGATTAAAAAGATGCGTCTTTAGTCTATATTTAAACTGACAAAGTGTGTCTGCCTCCCGGACAGTGCAGGGAAGACTATTCCAAAGTTTAGGCGCTAGATAGGAGAAGGATCTACCACCTGCACTTGATTTTGAAATTCTCACTTTAGAGTAGTATCATGTCCATAGTGTCTGGACTTTTGATCATCCCTTGCATGTCTTTCGATCGGATAACTCCCGGTGCTACAGACGGGGAGCTATGTCATCTCACAAAAACATTGTATAAAAAAACTTTGCATGCCGTAGTTTACACAGGACTGGCGGGAAATGTGCATTGATACTCCTTCATTCTTCATGTTATGTCGTTTACTTTGATAGGTGAACTGTCTTTCCCGCGTCCCAGCGCGACATCCGACTGGTTTTCCCAGATCGCATCACATACATACACATACATACACATATATACTGTATATATATATGTCTAGTCAGTAACAATGACAGGTGAAAACACGCATGTCCCTTCGCGAGCATATCATGCTCTAATGAAGGGAAACAGGGAGTTACAATTTGCCCTCATTGTATTCCGTCAAAATGACGGACGGACGGATGGCCTTCAGATTTTTCCGTCACTGGAATTTTCGGTTAACGCGACCTCTGGTACACACACGTACAGGAAAATCTGGACCACGGCCAATCAGAGGGGGGTCCGCCCTTCACTATCTCTTATTGGTTTAGACCACGATATGGGCCTAATGTGTGTCTGTTGTTGAATCACAGGGAGACTTTCAGAGTCGCGGAGACTTTTTATCTCCCTCGAACGGCTGGTCGCACCTCAGATTTTTTTTAGTCGCACCATTGAAAAATAAGGTCGCACTCTAGAGCCCTGTGCATGCAGCGCATTGCGCTGTTCATCCGGTAAAACTGTGATCCTTCTTGAGTAAAATGAGCTCACATACACATGATTCATATTTGACAAGCACATGGTAATTTTATTTCGCAGCCGTGTTGTTAATTTGTCACTTTGTGTGCATATGTCTCACTTTCTATAACCAAACCAGTTCCACACCACTTCATCGTTTGTTTTGTCACAGGGAAGAGAACTCGCTGCTGCCGCACAATGGCAGGCAGCTCCCTCCATTGTCGAAGTGAATGCGCAGTATGTGCAGTTACGTAACGTGCGACGTCATGTGCTCTCTACCGCGATAGAGACGATAGTCCAAAATCTCTATCGGTTGACACATTTCTACCAGTTAATCGTGTCTACCGGTATATCGCCCAGCCCTACCATCAAGGTTATCTCAAGATCTTCGTTTATATAACATCCATCACTGAAATGTCATGAACAAACAGACACACCTAAACTTCACTATCGCAAGAGTAACGAGCTGACGCAGAGTAACGATCATTATAGAAAAGAGTAACGAGCTTGACGCAGCACAGATAACCTTTATGGTAAGCGGTTGGCTCGTGGGGGGGCTCTTTCGCATTTGGCCTTGCCGTGCATTTGAAAAATAAAAGGAATAGGATCCCTGTGTCGTCACAGGGACCCAGAATTAGAAAAAACATTCCGAAACAAGTTGGAGTGCTGGGGGAGGTAATGTAACGCATCTTACCATATTTGGAACATCAGGTTCCAATGCAATTGTACTGACAGGTACGCCCACCTTACTTGCGTATACATTTTGGCGGTCTAAGTCAAATCATACCACGAACTGACGTAGAATTGTGGGGGTGTGGTTACACGAGGCATTTCAGGCAGGTCTGGGTGAGCATTCACTTTTAGATAGAATGCATCTTTTGTTCCGATACTTTCATTTTTGTAATTATTCGTGTCTAATACATGCATAGGCAACTTATAACACACCAAAGACACAGAAAAACACGTATTAATGCCATATGACCCCTTTAAAATCTAAGTTGAATTTGTCAGTATTAATGGACCAGAGCTTACATAAATAGTTGCATTTTTTAACTAACATTTAAAACAGATTAATAAATTCTTGAAAAAATGTATTGTTCATTAATTATTTGTTAATGTTAGTTAATACATTTATATGATTAACAAATTTTAATTTGGCTTTTATTCACATATAATCATTGATCAGCCCACATAGATAGAAACGCAAACTTTAAACGCAAGAACTGTTGCGGAGACTCCGCACTGGCCAACTTTACAGTGGCATGCCACTAGCAATGCCAAAGTCATTGGTTCGATCCCAGGGATTTGCACATAGTCAGAAACAAATGTATAATACAATGCAATGTAAGTCGTTTTAGATAAAAGCGTCTGCCAAATGCATAAATGTAAATGTAATAAATGTAACATTAACAACGTTTATTCGGAGCGAATGAGACGAGTGGGTAAAATCATTGATCAGCGCACATACTGTACATAGAGCGCTATGATAAACACGGATGCGCAAACGTGCATCGCATGCGAGAACTGTTGCGGAGACTTTACCCGCACTGGCATTATTTCAAACATCAACTTAACCGGAGCGAATGAGACGATTGGATGAAATCATTGATGAGCGGAGCGCACATAAAGACATCGATATTTTTGACAACACTAACAGGCGGCAAAAACGTGAGGCATCCGGCACGCCTAAGCAATGCGCAAAACACTCCCTGCCAACTGAGAACAATTCAAAAGAGGCCCATCTAACAGCAAAAATTGCATTCTCTCTGATCGACCCCTTAAGAGTTCTAAAAATTTGATTAAAATGACAATTACTAAGTTTCATAAAACATTTTTTATAAAATATTGAATTCATCCAAACAGAAAAGTTTGACGGAGACGGCCGCCTCTAAATTTTATATGCAGGAAAAACCCTGGCTATGTGCAAAAAAAGTTAATTCGTTTTTACCTCCTTAATACTTAATAACTTCATCGGTGGCATTCAATCTTTTGGCTTTTATCACTGCAAATGTTGGTCTTGCTTCTGTATAAAAAGAAGAAAAAATCTAAAGTTTGAGCCGGGGAAATATGTAACCAAAACAATTTGGTTGATTTGACACAGAATGACCCATTGTTATCTGACATAAACATGAAAATATCCCATCCTACATCAAAACTGACTCTGTAATCCAACATAACTCCTAATCCCACAATCACCATCATTTAGGTTAAAGGCAAATACATTCTGCAGTAAAAAGCCTTTGCTTGACCTGTTGGCAACAGTGAAAGTGTTTTGAAAACCGTACTGCACAAAACACTGCACAAAGCCAGTACTGCAGGGGTCTCCAACCCTGCTCCTGGTGAGCTACCGTCCTGAAGATTTCAGATCCAACCCCAATCAAACACAGCTGAAGCATCTAATCAAGGTGTTGAGGGTTGCTTGTTAATTACAAGCAGGTGTGTTGAAACAGGGTTGGAGCTGCAGTCTGAAGGACGGTAACTCTCCAGGAGCAGGATTGGAGATCCCTGCAGTAACACAATCCTAAATCTCTTTTGTTGTAAAAATTCTGATGTCACAATGTAAGTAACAATGTTTCCTCCCGAAAACTTATTCCAGACCAATTCACCAATTGTGATAAATCAAGACTAAGTCAATTAACTAAAGCATTTTTCAGATGTGTAACTACACACAACCCTCAGATAGCACTCAGAAAGTGACCTCAGGGGACCGTTCTTCGTACATGGCTTACTACATCCAAGATCAAATGAAATATCCGAGATGACCTAATACCGCTAATCATGATCTGGATAATTCAGTTCTTCGAACGCACCTCTTGTGTACGATTAGTATATCTGGATTTAATTGGAAAGGCAGCATATATCGATAGAAGAACTAGTGATCAGCAACACTGCTATTTGGCTGGTTGTTACGTCAAAAGACGCAGTTACGTCCATAGTTTTTTTGCCAATGCTTAAAGATTATGACAAATTTTAAAACCTTATTAAAATGTCAGGAACACTTCAAACGATGCACAGACAGATTACTTTAAGAGATATGTATTACATTTTGAAGCAGTTGTAAACTGAAGTTGTATATTTTGTAGGGCTGTCAATCGATTAAAATATTTAATCGCGATTAATCGCATGATTGTAATGAGTTAACTCGTGATTAATCGCAACTTAATCGCACATTTTTATCCATTATAAATGTACCTTAAATGAATACTTTTCAAGTTTTTAATACTCTAATCAACATGGGCATGGACAAATATTGATGCTTTATGCAAATGTATATTGTTTATTATTAGTGAACATAGAGCATGAAGACTAGACATGTTTCAAAGGTCATAGATGTTTTTCAAAGAACTTGTACATGTCTATTAAACACATGAAAAAAAAACAGGAAAAACACAGGTTCCCATTACTTCTTTCTTTGCACTGAGCTATTTACTTACACAAGCATGTTTACAATTTCGCAACTGTGATAGCTCGGTGGAGGCTGTGTGCAATGCAAGGCATATGCTCGAACGGAAGCTGCCTGGCCGCGGCAATCATGTTGCGTGCACTATCGGTGGTCAGTGGGCTAATTTTGAATTCAATATTCCACTGTCTGGCTACCTGCAGAAAGTGCTCAGCGCAAACGTCAGCATAGTGCCTCTCGTCTGTCTTCATGACGGTCAAAGCGTACGACCGTAGTTTCCAGTGTGTGTCAAAATAATGAGCCTGGACCCCCAGGTAGCTATGGTTACTGAGGGAAGTCCAGTAATCTCTGGTGAGCGCAACCGTGTTTGTCTGTCTTATCGCCTCCTCGACTTTCGCTTTCTCCTCTTCGTAAGAGTCGTGAATCTTGCTTGTAACAGTGGCTCTCGAAGGTAGTTCATATGTGTAATCGTTAGATGCGATGCGAATAATTTCAAGTAGACCCTCGTCCTCCACTACATTAACTGGCCTACATGCTGTAGCCACCCATTTAGCTCTCGATGTGGTGAGTCTGTTGCTTGTGAAGTTGTCCATCCGTCTCTGCTGAAAACAATCTAGTGTGGTCTGCCGCGAGGAGGAGAGCTCTCTGCGTCAGTTGTATGCTTCGCTTCAAGTGATATTTTAAACTCGACGTGCTGCGGTGATAGCTTAATTCACATCGACAATAAATGCAGATCACTTTAGTCTTGTCGACAGAACCATCAGACATCGTTTTATATATGAATTTTACGTTCAGAAGACCTATTTATTTCTCCATTTCTGTTTGCTGCTGCATCGTTTACTTTCTCAAACTACGGGCAAGGCCAAGGTTCAAACAGAAAATGCGTGCTGCGTTAATCGCACGTTAATAAAATTAGTGCCGTTAAAAGGAATTTGCGTTAACGTGTTATTAACGCGTTAATTTTGACAGCCCTAATATTTTGATAAACTAACTAAGTTCTTTTTTTATAAATTATCTTTTTTAATGGTTACTTGCAATGAGATGGTGTTTTCCCCACAAAATAAAGTGTTTTATACCCATTAGTGTTCACTGCATGGGATACTGAGGAAAGTGTCTGGAGGACTGTCCGTTTCAATAACATTTCTTAAATTGGATTAACTCAGTAGCAGTTGCAGGAGTTCACATTATCTGAAAGGCTTTACATCTGCTGAGTCTGCATAGAAAAGTGGTATAGATAGTGGAAAATATGGTTTTGTTGTGCTATTTTATTGCTTTTAATGTATTGTGAATTATTTATTTCACTTAGGGCTGCTCGATTATGACAAAAATCATAATCACGATTATTTTGGCCAATATTGAGATCCCGATTATTTAACATGATTACTCACCAAGTTTTAAAACAGCATAGAAAAATAAAAAAACTTGGCTTTTCAACTGTGAATTCAACTGAAAAATAAATTGTAAACAAATAGCACAGCTGAACAACTGTAAAAGAAGGGGGTGCGCTGTGGATTTATACCACAAGAAAAGAGATGATCCTTGCAAAATGGAATGCGGCACAATAATCGTTTAACGTCGATTATTTTGTTTTTGTAATTGTTGAAGGCCAGAATTGACGATTACAATTATTTTCGATTAATTGCACAGCCCTAATTTCACTCCACAAAAGGCACATATCCATATATAAACTTTTTAAAGTCTTTAACAGTTGGATATATGCAAATTCAAAAGCCAAAACTTCAAAACATTGACCTTGACAATATAAAGAACACAAACCTTAAACTGGAGATTTAATTTGAAAAAGATTGGAGATCTAAGTAACTATTTCTATATTGTTTACTGACCTAACATCTCTTATTGCAGGTAAAATATGACAGATGCCTGCCTATTATCCATGGAGATTAAAAGTAAAATGCATGTGGGCATAATGCATGTTTGTGTTGCTTTTTATATAAGAATAATAAAAAAATTGTATACCAAAAGTTATATCTCATGAAGCTCAGTCTGTAGTGGTTTAGAGATCATCATCAGGCTGTACCTCCCTCACAGGTCTCCTCTGTTTTCTGATGATGTATGTAGTGTAACACATTACACAGTACAGGCCCTGTTTAATGATCCTGTCCTGGCTAGGGCTGCAGTGTAACAGGTTTGGGTCAGGGAATGGTGTCTTCAAACACAGTCCCATCATAAATGTGACTGAAGATTGTTGACTCATGCAGATTCAGGTCATTTTGCTTCAGTGCTGGTGATACTGTAGGTGCACATTAGATCACACACCATCTAAGAGATTAATCAGTCAGCTTCCTTATTGATTCAATTACTTTTTACCATTACTAATATTAAAATGAATATTACCTGCAAATATCATAATTTATTTTCAGAAAATAACATGAGGCCTCAGAGGCCTATGATGCAATCTATGACATCAATCAAGACACATAATGCTCATTGACATGATCATGACTGCAGAATCTTTAGTTCCCTTATATCATATTAATTAAGATGGGGTCTTAAGAGACTGAAATACCACAAATCATATCAAGCATATCATATGCACTGTCTGAGCTTTTATATCTCTTTTTTATATTTTTATATTATATGCGAATATCTCCTTCATAAGAAAAAAAACTATATTTTATTTATTCATTCATTTATTTCGGTCCTCACCGAAGACTTTTCACAGTAAATGAGAAACAAAAATTGTTCTAAATATATTATATTACATTACAATAAATAATGTTCTAAAAGCAAAACATTGCGTTAATTAATGTTAAAGTTGCTTTTGTATGAATGAAGCCGATTTGACTGCATCATGACCGCGATCTAATCCTGTTTACATGAAATAAGCCTGCTCCCGAGCAGGTTTAAGCTAACGGACCTGTTGCTAAAACAACAAGTCCAGGATGAGCGTTGAAGAACCGAACAATCCAAGATCATGCGAAATCGTCAACAATCAAATCCAGCTAACTGAGTTAGCGAGGTACGAAGAACGGGCCAGGCCTCTGGTGTAAAACAAAACAGACTTGTTACCATGTGGCAGCTGTCACCCGCCACAAGCAGCAGGCAAAGCTAGACTGCCAGAGGTCTCCGGAGAGATGGTTGTTTACAATCGACAACAGATGTCAACGGACAGAAGCAAACATAGCTTACAGCCTTCAGTTAAATAAATTTTAATTACGTTTATTTAATAAACACAGATATTTGTAAAAAAAATGATGGCAAACAAATGTGTATTTGTGCAGCATAAGCAAACAAGACAACAACACGGCAAACAATTAGAAAACTGAGGTTAAACAGACATTGAAAATGATCTAACAAGACTAACCTCCAGCTCAAAGAATTCCTGAGCATCATCCAAGCCCTGAACACGGATTTGCAGACCCTTGGTGTGGCTTTTCCCTCCTGCTCCCATAGTCGTTTTAAGGCTTTGCCCGGGCTCCAGGGTGCTAATACCAGTGTTGAAATGAGCTCCAAGTCGTGTGCCAGGGGTCTGAAGGGCACTGTAGGTGCCCTCAATCTCACCCATAGCTGCATCAGATTTCTACACAATACCAACAAAATTACCACATCTGAAATAGGGTGGCACACTATAACTCAAATCAAAATAAACGTTTATATAAATTTCATGACAAGTGTCATGAATTTATTCTCACACTTACAACTAGCCAGCACAATTAAGAGTGATTAACACAAGTCACCATAATAAATAAGTTACTACAATTTTACTAAATTTAGCACAACTACTACACATGGGGTCAAGGTGTGAAATAAGGGAAGCGTCACTGCGAGTATCACACACTTAAAATAAAACAAAACTAATTAAAACTTAATAATGAGTTGTTTCTCTTTAATGCAACATGTTTGAGTAATTTTACTGGAATGTCTGCAAAGATCACACAGTATCATTTACACACATTAGTCCAGAAAATCAAAATCGGGAACCATTAACGTACTTTATCCAAATATAAAACAGCTTTAATCATTTTTCTATAATGATCGGATTAGTTACTTAATTAGTTAGCTACTTAGCTAAGATCAGTTACTTAGTTAATAAAATGAATTCCTCTCTCATTGAAAACTGCAATTGCTAATGCAAACATTTTAAACAATTAAATTAGACAATGCAATTTTAACTAGTTAATAACAAAAATAAAAGTCGTGCAATATTAACGTAATAAAACAATGCTACTAAAATGCAACATCAAAAATCTCTGCAATACCACATCGCACTACAAACTTATGTAACTGCTGGTTTGAGGGTATATTTCAGTAATGAAACGTTCGCGACATAAAATAAAAACACAAATTAAGCTGTGTCATTATAGAGACGGAACAAAGAGTGTGAAAGTTTAGTCAAACCACACAAACATGCAAAGAGCTCAACAAACTCAAAGCTATGCATCAATGAGACTCGTTAAAACCTTTAACGCTACTGATTTCTGCTTAACTTTACTATCTATTATAATAAATCGATTTCATACCTCAGATTTTTACCTAGTATTTCTTCAGCTCTGTGCGTTATAAGTTACACGTCCGACGATCGACGTAGGCAAGCAGTGACCAAGGCAAACTGCGTTCTGATTCGACAAGTTCTGGTAGACGCCACCTCCTATTGGCTCCAACTCAACCTAAAATGGTCCGCAGCTATGTGGTACCTACCTGCAGATGCATGTGATTGGATTAGAAACGTGTAAGGAGCAGAGCTGTTTAAAACAGAAGCTGCGTTCCATTTGATAGGGTTCCTACGCAGTGTTCACTGCACCCTACTCACTGAGCATGGGATATCCGTTGAAGTGGACTTCGCTCACAAAAAAAAACGCTCAATTGGAATGCCCTGCAACGTCATCAAAGAAAGGCAACGGCACGGGTGCGCAGATTATAATATAAATAAATATTGTAACTTTATTTTTAAATTTAAAAGAAATATACATACATGTAACACGCAATATGTATTTAATCAATATAATCTTAACTTTTGTTTATGCTTGTATTTTTTATTTGACTGATGCAGCTTTGATTATTTGAAACTCTACTGTTATGCACTATAAAAATACATTTTGATTTGGTCAACTAAGGTTATGTGAGGATGTGTAATCCATGGTCACGTCGGTCTCGTCTCGCTTTTATTCCCAATGTGGTGCAGCCGTAAACATTGCTGAGGTATTACATTATAAAAAAGAACTGCTGCTGCTTACCACTTTTACATTAGTTTGTATAATAATAGCAAAATGGATGAATCCTTACACGCATATGAAATGTACATTTTATTGCACAATAAAATATAAATACAATATATATATATATATATATATATATATTATATATATATTATATTTATATATATGTATATAATATTGTATATAAATTATATATATTATATATATATATACTATATATATATCATATATATATTATATATATATATAATCACTATATTATATATTATATATTACACAATATATATATACAATATATATATATACACTTATATACAATATATTATAATATATTATATACAATTATTATATATACATAATAATATATACATATATACATACAAATATATATTACATATATACATATCAATAATATATATATATTTAGTTATACAGTATATATATTAGTTTATTTATTAGTATATATATAATATTATATATACAGTGAGGGAAATAAGTATTTGATCCCCTGCTGATTTTGTAAGTTTGCCTACTTACAAACAAATGAAGGGTCTATAATTTTTATGGTGGGTTTATTTTAACTGATAGACACAGAATATTAAAAAAAATCAGGGGAAAAAAATGTTATATAAAGGTTATAAATTGATTTGCATTTCAGTCAGTGAAATAAGTATTTGATCCCCGAGCAAAACATAACTTTGTACTTTGTGGAGAAACCCTTGTTGGCAAGCACAGTGGTCAGACATTTCTGATAGTTGGTCACCAGGTTAAATATTGTCTTTTGCTGACACTCTTCCAAACCGACGTTAGAAGAAATCTCTCTCCAAGAATTCGCCGCCATCTGACAGTCTTTATAGTCCGCCGAAGAGGAGTCATACAGATGCGTGCATTTTCGAACCTCTTCAATCAGACGCTCAGTAACTTGGTCGATGTCGATGCTCGCCATGTTGTTCTTTTGTGGACTCTGAACTTGCCGGAAGAAGACGCCAGAAATGCGTAGAAGGAAGTACGATGCTGCCAAACCGACCAATCACAGCGCTTGCGGTCCGCGTTGAGTTGACGCGTTGTTACATTTTTGGAGAGGTGCGCTACGCAGAACCATAATTTGGCTTTAACTCTTCCGTTGTTTTTCTGACTCGTGATGCTACGCGCAATGGCAGTTGGGTGCTTTTCCTTTTCCACTTCCGGCTAAGTGATGTATCGATGTTCCCTGATTCCCTACGCCGTTCGCAGTGCCCTTCGAACTAAGCGTTGTCGCTACCTGATCCGTCCCGGAAACACGATTTGTTCCGCGCATGCGCGAAACTGACGCCACTTCCGGTTAATCCATCTTTTACGACAGTCGACTCGATCCGTTCAGGGGTTGCTCGATTTGTACTGCGCATGTGCAAAAGCGCATCACGACACTTGTCCTGCGGATGTGCTCGATTAGATATTTGGTGATGAGTATGTGATAGCAGTATAGACTCTTTTGCATTTGATGAACAACTTAAATATTATCTCTTAAAATGAGAAATTCCTGACAGCCCTACAGAGCGTCGGAAGGTAAAACGGGCGTCTACGAATTATATCCTCAAAGAGGTAACTAAATGCCGAGAAACTGACTGTCTAACGTTACACAATATGTCATGTGCTTAATTTATACCTTAACAGTAAATTACCTGTTCAGTTCTCGTAATTCGGTGCCCTGCTGAATAAAAATAGATTTGATAACAGATCCATTAGCTTTCTACAATTAAAACCATTACAAAATTCCTGTTTTGTATTGTTTTGGGGATTATTCAGAGGTTTATATCTGCCACAGTACATAGACCATAGTTTCCATCCCAACCAAAACAATTTCTATTATAACCGTTAAATCCAATAGTTGCAATCCAATATCATATAGTGATAAAAGTGATCATAAATATAGTCTAATCTGAGTCAGATATTAATGATTGATTTTTCTTTACTTTGAACAGCAACCTTTCCTCTTTAAACAGATGACAGACTCTTCTACACGGGCCCTAGCAGAGCAGGCAGTACATACGGCTAGTTGTCCTGTCAGAGGAAGAGAAAACATCTGATTTTACAGAGTGCCACAATAACCCAGGAACTGTCAATCACAGCGGTGTCAGAGGCACTCAAAACAGGGTTATTGCTGGCTACTATTGGTCCACAATAATCAACGAAGTGAAAGAATGGGTAATATACTACAGAGGTGGTACTTTACTTTACTGAATGACCCCATCAAACTGTTGTGCCAGTCTTGCATTCCATTAAGGTACTGCTTACAATATTTGTGCATACTCATGAGACTAACAAGCTAGTCTCAAGCTTGTGTACAGTTTTACCAGCTTTGACTGATGCTAATTTTGTCCCATGCAGGTAAAAGAAGCTTGGTTTAGATTGATTGGACCACTACCAGAAACAAGTATGTCCGTACCATGACTGACTGTACACCAAGTGGGTGTTTTCAGAACACATGCAGTCAGACAGCAGCTGAAGCTGAGACAATGCATCATTTTAAACATGGCCACTTTCACAATTATGTAACCGATCTGCCTTTAATTTCAGATGGGAAATGCTTGCCTCAAGATTGTAGAAGAAGCTGCACGACAACATTTACTGTGTACTATTGTGGCCCGGTTTCACAGACAAGGCTTAGCTTATGCCAGGACTAGGCCTTAGTTAATTATCTGCATGCTGATGGTAAGAATGTTTCATTTGTCAGAGCTGTTAGATAATAAAAGCAAACTCTTACAGTGTTATTTGTGTTTCACAGTATGCACCTGCACATCGTGTCCATTAACATTCACAGAGGTAAGATGGATTTTCACACAAGAAAACATATGCCATCAAACTACTGTGTGTGTGTGCGTTCGTGCATGTGTGTGTTTTAGGAGGAGGTTCCATTGATTTGCTAGTGGTGGTGCATTCAACAAGTGTATGATAGACTATCCTGCCAAGATAATAATATTACATCTGTAAAGTCACTGTTAGTAAAGTGATAACATATTAGGGACTGTTTAAACTGCCATTTGCAGGTTTCATTCGCGCACACACAGCCAATCTAACGTTGTTTTTAAACGCATCATTTGTTTTTTCATGTCACAGACACCCGATGGTAGGCCAAACCATTGCAGTCTATCTGTCCTTCTGGTTTTCTTCCCACCTTTTCGATTTCAACATGGCAGCGGAGTGAAATCTATTGCATGTATGCTGAATATGTGCCTATATGCATGCACATATACACACATGAATACAAACTTGAGAGAGGGAGAGATGGAAGGAGGTAGTGAGTGAATGAATAACTACAGAAAAGAAGGAACAAATGTATAAATAAATTGAATGAATTCAGAAAATTCTGTGTGTTTCTTAAATACAGACATTTGTTAAAGCATGCTAAAATATGTAGAGCATAACATATAAATAAAACACACACTTTACTAAATGGTGTCTTAAAATTCAACTTAATAGTTAACATTTGTATTTAATTTTTCAATTATTTAATTGGGGTAACATTTTGTGCCACATATTGACCTTTACATATTTTGCCAAAAAAAGTAAGAAGAGAATCATTAATAAAAAATAAACTTAGTTTTACTATAAACAAAAAACATTTTTTTATGAATAAAAATCTATTTCTCACTGCTGACATATAATAGGATTCTTAGTGTATCTCTCGTACGTTTCTCCAAACCATTACAAATTGTAATGTGTTTAATGTCTTTTGATGTTAAATGCAATGTTCAATAAAGAGTTTATTTAAAAACTATTTCCGGTATGGAACAAACTTTTTTTTAACTGCCGTAAATTGTATCGACCGGACGTGGCATCAGTTTCGCGCATGCGCGGAACAAATCGTGTTTCCAGGACGGATCGGGTAGCGACAGGGGTTGCTCGATTTGTCCTGCGGATGTGCTCGATTAGATATTTGGTGATAAGTATGTGTGATAGCAGTATGGACTCTTTTGCATTTGATGTACAACTTAAATATTATCTCTTAAAAGGAGAAATTCCTGACAGCCCTACAGAGCGTCGGAAGGTAAAACGGGCATCTACGAATTATACCCTCAAAGGTAACTAAATACCGAGAAACTGACTGTCTAACTTTACACAATATGTCATGTGCTTAATTTATACGTTAACTGTAAGTTACCTGTTCAGCTCTCTGTCGTACTTAGGTGCTGTAGGAAACTTTCCTCGTCGAAGCAGAGCCCAGGAGACGTTGGGATATCTTTCATACAGAAGTTCTCTTTATTGAGGACTCGCTGTGCGTCGCTGTAGTCATCCAAGTCTGACTTTTAGTTCAGTACAGTAGAGTTTTATACCTTTCAAGGGGGCGGGATACATAGAGGTGGAGATGATTTACACAAAGCATGCAAATGCAATACAGGAATCAGCCATTACCGGAATTGTCCCAGCCAAGGTCTCATCAGCATAACAGTGTCATTCAAATGCATAGGTGCTAATCCAATCAGCCTGACAGTATTGCCCATACCTTCACATTATCATAGAGACAAAGGCTTAGCTGTGCCTTAAAGCTTAACATTCAACTTTAACTTGGGACCCTGCCCAACGGTCAGGAAGTGAATAAAGACAAAAGGGTAACGTCTCAGACATCTGGGCTGCCTGATTGTTCTTCTTAGAATGTAATCGTCTTTACCTCAAAATGTGAAACATAATGTACATAACTTTAACCTAGATATAACATTGTATAAATTTGTAATCCCACAGTGCCCTGCTGAATAAAAATAGATTTGATAACGGAACCATTAGCTTTCTACAATTAAAACCATTACAAAATTTGCATTCTTTAACTGACCGCCGGGAAACAAAACAAAGCGGTCAGATCGAATTAGAAAGCTTCCGTGTTACATCAGTGACAATGAGCGTTCATCAAGGCTGCTTTTTTAAAAGTATGCGAGGTTCATAGTATAGATTGTTTAAAAGACGTCCAAGAGTTTTGTTTGAGGTACTTAGTGGAGTCTAAAAGAGATGTTTTAACGTGTTTGCCGACTGGATATGGCAAAAGTCTTATCTTTCAAGCCTGGCCGACTGTCTCCCAGAATTTGGAGGGGTACCATAGAGATCCAATTTTGCTTGTTGTTTGCCCTCTCACATCTATTATGGAAGATCAAGTAAAATACCTCACAACGAGAAGGGGATATCCGCCACATATGCGGGCCAAGAACAGATGCTGACATAGCAGTTGGACGGTTTAGTCTTGTGTTTGGTTCTCTAGAACTGCTTGTTGGAGTTAAAAAGTGGAGAGATATGCTCCAAACAAATGTTTACCGGGAACGTCTTATTGGCATGGCTGTCGACGAAGTGCACACCGTTGTACAATGGTAAGTAATGCTATTGTTCTCTGACAAGTAGGTTTCGTGTATTTTCTGTTTTAATGCATAAAACTTACTAAACAGCTGTTTTATGCTTACATTAGTTTACTTTAGTTACGTGTATTTACATGTGTGTTTAAGCCGGTGCTCTAGGAGACTGCGCGCCATTGTAAAAGTAAATTTGGAGACGATCGTGAATGAATGATTTACTAGTTGCACATCGGTCTGTAATTGTGGGGACATTTTCACGCCACTAAACATGACGCAGCACAAAACTATACTGGATTGGTAGCTTCACCTGTCAGTAATATTGTCTTTTGGGTGGGCCTTGACCAATAAAAGCGGCCAAAGTTACCAGACCTTCAGCATGAAGGTCTGGCTACGCGAGACTAATGATACTTGTTCCCCATTTTAACTGACTTGACCAAATAATTTTAACTTCAATAAAAATAGAATATTTTTGTATGGTAACTTGCGCCTCTTGCCATTTTTCTTTTTTTTAAGTGGAGTAGACGTGTGTGCTTCCTTGAATTGTTTTCCCCTATTAATTTAGGGTGGTGTAGTCATTACAAGTGGCCACTTGCTACACTTGTATTTTTGCACATTCAGTAGCCTGATTTTCACAAGCAGGGTCACCTCATTCTGCATAGTGTCCATGTGCACCTTGTTTTGAATCCATAGTCATTTGCATTGAGCCTGTCTCTGCTTTCTACCTTATAACTTGGTTCTCTATGGCCCGGTTTTACAAACAAGGCTTAAGGCTAGTACCAGGGCCGTTTCTAGCTGTTTGGGGGCCCTATGCGAGATACTATTTGGGGGCCCCTATTTTTTCAAACTCTGAGGTAGAGATTCCTAACTTTTTCATATATTCTGTGACGATGCAGCAGTCTGTTACATTTTAAGAGGAAAGCAGGCTAGAGTACATTAATAAATGCAACAGATACAGTGTGTTCTTGAAAAATGTTTAATGTAAACTTTGAGGTGGCATAACATAAAAAAGCTTTAACCCACCATTCCAAAACAGTAAAAAATAAATAACTAAACTTACTTAAATAAATAGGTATATAATGGACCAGCAACCATGTTACGTTTCGATGACATTGTAATTAACGTCTACCGTTATTCTCATCACTTCAGTGGAAGGTGGGCGGCTGTCAATCATCCCATCAGACCTGTCGGCACACGTCACTTACCACGTGACAGCCCAGCCCAAAGGTGATTTTGACCTGATTACCCCATGAACACTTCCATGCTTTGCAAATGAATGCATAATGAATGCATGCAATACATGCAAATAAAGACAGGTACTTTTAATTCTCCAAAATATAATAAAATAGGAGGCTGAACTTGCAGTTTGGGGGCCCCCTGGTGGCTGCGGGGCCCTATGCATCCGCATTGTCCGCATATAGCAAGAAACGGCTCTGGCTAGTACCAGACTAAAATGAATGTGTGACCTGTTAACTCAATATAACTTGCCCAGAAATATCTTAAAATATGTCAGTGCCATTGTTTTGTCTCGAGATGCACACCAGTAATGTGTTCTTCAAAGGCATTTTTATAACATAAATATCTTAATTCAACTAAGGCATAGTCCTGGCTTAAACTAAGCCGTGTCTATGAAACCAGGCCTATATGTCTTTGCTGTATATACACAATTACACATATATTTATATTCACATATTTGCACTTCTAGTTGTTGATAAATATTGGTCAGGAGTCTTCTCCTACTTCTAGTATCGTTTCAATTTTTTATTAAACTTTGAAATTGAAATTATATAGCTGAACAGATTTTTTTTCTCTCTGACTCGGTCCTTCTCTTAGGAGTAGGTGAAGCTTGCAGCATGTCCATGTAGCAGCTGACAGATAAAAAGTTTTCTGTAGATGTTTGTTGTATCGTTATTTATTAATACATATGTATGCAGTTTTGAATCTACCCCACAATAAACAACAAAGCAGTGTCATGTTTACTTATTCCAGAAATTAGGCAAGCAGAGTACAAACAGCACCCTCAAGTGATGGTATTTGGAAACAATATACTGTAGTCAACGAATATACTGTAGAGCTGGAAAAGACACACAGATAAACAAATAAATTGTCAAGGAAGAGGGTCAAATTAAATTAATATAAATGATTGGTTTGATGATTTTCTGAAAAAATGTATGACATTTTTGTTTATTATAATTGACATGGATAAGTCTTGCATAATAGGTCTCCAAATACATGTTCCACACAAATCAACAGGAACAACAGAAAGATGATAATTTTCTTGTTTGGGTAAATTTCTTAAGCACAAAGTATTCACATCAATATTTAATTCATATCAAGAGTAAAAGTCAAGGTAAATATTATACATTGCTAGATTATAATTATTGAATTATGTGTTGATCTTTAAATATGTTGACAGTATGGTGGGGCTTTTAACTTTTTAAGATTACTTGGTAACATAACAGCTCTGCTATGGATGTATAATTTGTTTGCAATGTCACATATCGTCACTGTCGGGCAGAATCCTTGTATCTCCAAAACCATTATTTTTGAGGAAGTTAAAAAAACGTCTTGGTTACGGATGTAACCTCGGTTCCCTGATGGAGGGAACGAGACGTTGTGTCGAACCGACAGAATGGGGTTTGTCTTGAGAACCTATCATCTTCTGAGTATTTAGAAAAGGCCAATGAAAATTGGCGAATGAAATTTGCATGCCGGGCTCCTCCCCGGATGTCCGGGTATAAGAGGGAAGCCGGCGTGCTCATTCATTCACCTTT
>NC_079896.1:16684248-16692495 GCF_024868665.1 Triplophysa rosa | reverse complement strand
TAGATAGATAGATAGATAGATAGATAGATAGATAGATAGATAGATAGATAGATAGATAGATAGATAGATAGATAGATAGATAGATGTGCACGTGCAGATGTAGATAGATAGATAGACAGACAGACAGACAGACAGATAGATGTGCACGTGCAGATGTAAACAGACAGACAGACAGACAGATATTCTGATCTACAGAAATGACACAAAACCCCCAAGACCAAAAGTCACAGCTGAATCATAAGGCATTGTGGTGACATTTAGATCACGTGTGCTCATGTTGTTAAAACAATATTCTGTGGTATTTTCATTAATCTGTCTGTCTGTCTGTCTGTCTGTCTGTCTGTCTGTCTGTCTGTCTGTCTGTCTGTCTGTCTGTCTGTCTGTCTGTCTACTGTACATCCATCCATCCATCCATCCTTAGGGTGAACATATGTGGCATTTTTCTCGGACACGTTCTACCAGGATTTCAGTTTTTCAAATCCACAACCAATCACAGGGTTTATTTGTCTTAAGACGCATAATCATTGTAGTTTCATTCTTACCTTGAAATAACACTGTTGTTTTTCTTAAATAAAACCTGAAATAATAAACCTCGATGACATATGCAGTGGACAAATGTGACCTCCGGACGCACCCGAACGGCCCATATGGTCACCCTGTTTACTGGTCCAACAAAAATGTTTCTCATGAACCAAAAACTTTTCATATCAAGGTGTATTGTTTTTGTTATTGTTTTTCATTACAAAACTAAATCTTTTTGAAATGGATTAGACTTGGATCAAATAGTAAATACAAATCAGCCAGTTGGAGTCCAGCATAGATGGGATCCTTCACTGTTTAAAAAAAGCTTTAAGCTTGCAACCTCAAAAAGCTGAACGATAAAAAGCCAAGTGTACGATTTTGTGAGGGTGACTACTTTAAAGATGCTAAAATATAACATTATTTTTGATGTTGTTCTGACCAAAATCACTCTAATATCACTTTAATTCCTGTATAGTTTCCAAACTTCTTTGATTGGCCACATTTAACCTCAACAGATTGGGTCAGTCCTTATAAAACACGACGGTTGCTTCCAATCATTTTGCCTGGACTTGCTTTTCACAGCATGTGATTACATACTCACCTCTGATGAATTTCAGCGGGAGGCCAAATATTAATCAAGCCTAACCAGGTGTAAAATTTACTGTTCATATGTCCACTCGAGCGCACCGTCTAACCCGTGACATATGACGCCTGATAGCCAAATTTGATCAAGCGTAAATTTTAGCCTTGAGCCCCCCCCTCCCGATTCTTCTTCCCCCAAGAGCCCCGAAGGTTTACGGCCGAGCTGAGCGCCCCGTTGGCAAACTACATCGATCTCACTAATTATGACCATTATGAGACTGTTATATCCTCTGTCCCGAGCAGAGGGGGAGAGGAACAGATTACCGTGTGAGAGGGCCGTCTGGCCGCTGAGATAATGCAGTGCAGCATCGCGAGGATCAGCTGGAGACACTTTATAGCCATCAGGATGAGGCGGCGCTGAGAAACGGGCCGAGCTGAATGTTGGTTTGATGAGTGTCACCTGCCCACACCAGCACGATAAATCTCAATAAAAATATATCAAGTCTCGAGAAATTGCAATGCAGTGCACTATCATGATTGATATTTTTGTCCTGGATGGATTCTGGCAGATCCAGGAGGGTGGGGTATCCAGAACGGAGAATTTTAAACACGCAAACCTGCATGCATTTTCTCACGTAGGGTTTATTCGGTAGCGCTAGTGGTCTCAAAAAGCATTCGGGCACTTAAACATGCATGAGTGTGCATTATATGAGAGGAAAAATAGCACGAGTCAAGCAAAACGTCTGGTTTTAGACTACAACAGATGTGCTGATTAAACATATTTTTCATGTTGTGCAATGTGATGAACTACCTGAACCAAAAATCCACAACAAATCACTTTGGAAATCGTTAAAATAAAGTTAGTTCTAGAAGCGTCCAAACACCTTTTGGTGTGGTGTCATCGCATTAAAACAGCTTGAAATGTGGTAAGTATTTTATTTTCGCAGCAAAATGGCTAAATTACAGCTGTTCTGGCTAACCTAGGACACCTTTAGTGAAATGTCACTCAAATCAATGTTTTCCAATTATACCCAGATTAAATCATAATGAACATTTGTAATATCATCTCCAAATTCAATTGCTGCTCAATCACCTGAGTGCTTGTCAACCCTAGGAGCCGAGGAAAACACACGTTCGCTAATGTTTCCTTCTAATCACGCGCAGTGTATTTGTGAAATCACGCTGAAGGATGATGAGTCGGATAGGCCGTCTTGCAGTCAAAAGCAGCGGCTCGCAGCATCTTTACAGGCAAGTTTAAAGTTGCTATTTTTCTTGAGTCTGATCTAAACCCGTCATGACCGAGATATCGAAGAGGGAATTTGCTTAAACATTCCCCAAATCTTTCAATCAATCGCCGACTCGCTTTACTAACTTCAGAGCTCAAAGTCACTAATCTCCTCGTAGACTCTTCGGGACCCCCAAACTTCAATGGAATCGTGCTGATGGTGGCTAATTGAATCTACGGGAAGCGGAAATTGCTGTTTGTCTCTGGTTCCTGTCAGCGAAAACTGAATTTAATCACTACTTAATTGTTTCCCAGCCCTTGTTGTAATTCAATAACATAACCTCCTCTTCTGATGTTATTTAAGACCGCTTTTCTCCCCTTTTATGGGGACTAATGTATCAGCTGCTGTCAAGCATTTTTACATTGGCAAATTGAAGCCCCTTATCTTGATGCGACCGGAGACGGATAGCTCCTTGACTGATCGTGTTTGTTGATGGCTCCAGATGTGTAAGGTTGTGCGAAAGGTTGCGATCATGTAGAATTTAATAAAGCTGGGTTTGTTTTGATGGTAACACTAGCCAGTAAGTAACTGACCCTTAAAAATGTATAATCAGATGCAACACTTGATATCAATCTCAGCATTCATTCTGGTTTATTTTGTATTCTTGTATTGGTGTCTGGGCTGTCGCATTGGGCTGCCCACATTCTTTGGGAAAAAGGTGATGACTCTCAGTGGGACGGGTTCAGGTCATGATTAGTTCAAAAACAAGTGTCCATGACCAATGATGTCACAGTGCAGGTCGGGTACTTCTGGAGAGCAGTTTCTATTAAGATGAATGGAAATAGTTTACTTTAGGTATTACAGAATTCCTTAGAGTTGCTATAGCTGGAACAAGAGTTTATTTTCTCTATGCTGGAATTAGAAAAATAAATCTCATTGAAGCTCTAACAAATAAAACTGATGCCAACAAAAAAAAAAACAATTTATTTAATGTATGTCTCTAAGGAGGAAAAAGTAGTTTTACTTAAAGTGAAAGTTCACCCAAAACAGAGTTTTTTTAGTTTTATTAACATTTTAAATTCGTTTTTATTTTTAGCAATTTTATTTTTTATTTTAATTTTAATTTTATTGTGTATTTAAAATTTAAATTTTTATTTCGGTTTTTATTAATATTTTATTATTTTAGTGCCTTAAACTTGTTTATTTCTAATGCAAAATTTAAAATTCTTGTTTACTTTAGGTGTTTCCAATCATTTTAGGCCAGTATTTTATTAGATGTAACAGAAACATTTTCACGGTTTTATTTCTGTCATAATTTATTAATAACCCTCTTGTCATTTCAAACTTGTGACTTTCTTCTGCGGAGCACAAAACAAGTTATTTTGAATGTGGTAAGTTTTGTGTGGTTTCAATATTGGTAAGTGGTACCCATTCACATTCTACTGTGTGGACACAAAACCAGTGCAAGTCAGTAGGCATCTTCTTTGTGTTTTGCAGAAGAAAGAAAGTCATACAGGTTTAAAATGACAAGAGGGTGAGTAAATGATGAAAGAATTTTCACTTTTTCATTGTCTCTTTAGCTTAACTTCGATTTATATATATATATATACACACTCATCGAGGAGGGGGACGGACACAATGCCTGCTTCCAGTACGCTGGGGCAGACGTTGTGGATACGTCCTGCCCGCACTGCGGGCGGTGACGATTCAGACGTTGCGTCACAGGTGGCTGTGTTCCCAGGGGACTCAGCCACCACCTCGTTTGCTCCCCGTTCCGTGGCGGCAGGACTACGGCCCTGCCGTCCGCTATGGCAAGCAGCGAGGGTGAGATGAGGATTACTGTGAGCGATAATCCGCCAGCCACGGCTCACGGACCGTTCACACCTCGTTTCGCTCGTCTGACTGTGCCTCCCAGAGGGTTTCGACAGTAAGAAGCAGTCCTCCGTGCCGCACTCGGCCGCCTCGCCGTCGAGTCCCTGCACTGTCTGCTTCCCAGCAGCCCTGGTCCTCTTCGACGCCTCCAGCTCTGGGGCGGCCCCCCTGGAGGAGCAAGCGAAGAGGAGACAGATTATCATCACTAAATGGCTGGTTGTCTGAGTGGTGCCTGCAGAATGATATAGTTTTTATAAATAACTGGAAGAGTTTTGAGGGCAGACCTGACCTGTTGAAACGAGATGGTCTCCATCCCTCCTGGGCTGGGACTTCCATCCTGTCTAGAAATATGGCAAAAAGTCTTAATGCTAATGCTAAAACTTGACTCGCTGGGGCCCAGGTCAGGGAGCAGACAGTATGGCTTAACCAACTGTCTGCTTGCCGTCTCACGTCGCAGAATACACAAAATGTACAACATGTAGTAATCCGTTCTCCCAAACATCACAAAATAGAGACTGTGTCTGTCCCCCGGATTAGCAAAC
The DNA here is from genome assembly GCF_024868665.1 of Triplophysa rosa. Taxonomy (NCBI): domain Eukaryota; kingdom Metazoa; phylum Chordata; class Actinopteri; order Cypriniformes; family Nemacheilidae; genus Triplophysa; species Triplophysa rosa. The sequence continues at coordinate 16,687,751 of NC_079896.1, read as the reverse complement.
ATAAAATAATGCGTAAACCTCTTGAAAGTAATTTAATAAACGTTAAACAAACTAAACATGAACAAAATACAGATAATCAACTGTTACGACTCGGATTGCTAAATATTAGATCTCTCTCTAATAAAGCACTTTTTGTTAACGATATGATAACAGATCATAAAATAGACATGCTCTGTTTGACAGAAACATGGCTAAAACCAGATGATTATATTGCTTTAAATGAATCTGTCCCCCAAGATTATTATTATAAACACGAGCCTCGTCTAAAAGGCAGAGGGGGAGGTGTCGCAGCACTTTACAATAACTCTCTTAGCATTTCCCAGAAGTCGAACTCTAAATATAATTCTTTTGAAGTCATGGTTCTTCATGTTTCAACACCTAATACTAAAGATAAAACACTTTTTAAATTGATTCTAGCTATTGTATATAGGCCTCCAGGGCACCACACAGATTTTATTAAAGAATTTGGTGGGTTCTTATCAGAACTAGTACTGGCCGCAGATAGACTCCTTGTCGTTGGTGACTTTAACATCCACGTAGATAACGTTACAGATGCCTTAGGAATGGCTTTCAAAGACACTCTTAACTCCATGGGCTTAGTCAACATGTGTCAGGACCCACTCACCTTCGTAATCATACTTTAGATTTAATACTGTCTTACGGTATAAATGTGGACGACGTTAAAATCCTTCAGCAGAGTGAAGACATTTCGGATCATTATCTGGTATTATGTTTGCTTCACTGGCCTACGGCTGCAAATAAAACTCATTGTTACAAATATGGTAGAACAATAACTTCAACTACCAAAGATGCGTTTCTCGATAATCTGCCCGAATTGTCTCAAATCATGAGAAATAACGTTGAAGATCTTGACATTACCACTGAAAATTTTAATTCCACCTTCTCGGTAACGCTAGACAAAGTTGCTCCACTACGTTTAAAGAAGATTAAAAATGGCAGCCCCACACCGTGGTATAATGAACACACTCAGGCTCTAAAGAAAGCGGCCCGAAAAATGGAGCGCAACTTTAAGAAAACTAAATTAGAGGTATTTCGTACAGCATGGAAGGATAGTATTCGAAAATACAGGAAAGCCCTAAAAACTTCTAGATCCGCCTACTTTTCATCACTAATAGAAGAAAACCAGCACAACCCTAGGTTTTTATTTAACACGGTGGCTAAATTAACAAAAAATAAATCGTCAGTGACTTCTGATCCTGTATATCAGCATAGCAGTGATGAATTTATGAACTACTTCACATATAAAATCCAAGATATTAGAGAAAAAATTATAACAATGCAATCAGAAGTGAAACCCGCTGAACAAACTAACTACAGCGCCCTTAAGGAGAAAATGCAATTATTTTATACCGTAGATCAAGATGAGCTGTCTAAAATTATTAGATCATCTAAATCAACAACATGCATACTAGACCCTATACCTACAAATCTACTGAAAGAGATGCTCCCAGAAATTATAGATCCTCTTCTTGGTATTATTAACTCATCTCTGACATTAGGACATGTGCCTAAAGCATATAAGGTGGCTGTTATAAGGCCCCTTGTCAAAAAACCCCAACTCGACCCTAGAGAACTAAGGAACTACAGGCCTATATCGAATCTACCTTTCATATCTAAAGTTCTGGAAAAAGTAGTTTCAACTCAATTATGCTCCTTCCTCCAAAGGAATGACATCAATGAAGAATTCCAGTCTGGATTTAGAGCATGTCACAGTACAGAGACTGCTTTGATCAGAGTTACAAATGATCTGCTATTGGCGTCTGACCGAGGTTGTATCTCGTTATTGGTGCTGCTAGACCTTAGTGCTGCATTCGATACCATTGACCACAGCACACTCCTACATAGACTCGAAAATTATGTCGGCATTAAGGGAATAGCTTTGAAATGGTTTAAATCTTATTTATCCGACCGTTTTCAATTTGTAGCAATAAACAATGAGGTGTCACGCAAATCGCAAGTCCAGTACGGTGTACCACAGGGCTCAGTCTTAGGGCCTCTGCTCTTCGCATTATACATGCTACCTCTAGGAGATATAATAAAGCGACACGGAGTTAGCTTTCACTGTTATGCTGATGATACTCAACTTTATATTTCCTCGAAGCCTCATGAAACACAGCAGTTCCATCGAATAATGGAATGCATAGTCGATATAAAAAACTGGATGAGTAACAACTTTTTATTACTGAACTCGGACAAAACGGAAGTGTTACTTATTGGACCGAAAACTGCTATAAGTAACAACCAAGAATACTGTTTAACTATTGACGGATGTTCCATAAAACCCTCGTCGTCAGCAAAGAATCTTGGCGTTCTATTCGATAGTAATCTGTCATTTGAGAGCCACGTCGCCAACACCTGTAAAATTGCGTTTTTCCATTTTAAGAATATATCTAAACTACGTCATATGCTGTCAATGTCAGATGCAGAGAAGTTAATTCATGCATTCATGACATCAAGACTAGATTACTGTAATGCACTGTTAGGTGGTTGCCCTGCAGGCTTATTACAAAAACTCCAATTGGTCCAAAACGCGGCAGCTCGAGTTCTTACACGTACAAAAAAGTATGAACATATTAGCCCGGTTCTGTCAACCTTGCACTGGTTACCTATAAAGCATCGCGTTAACTTTAAAATCTTGCTTATTACCTATAAAGCCTTACATGGTTTAGCTCCTCAGTACTTGAATGAACTCCTTTTGTATTACAGTCCTTCACGTGCATTACGCTCTCAGGCGTCCTGTCAGTTGGTAATACCTAGAATTTCAAAATCAAGTGCAGGTGGTAGATCCTTTTCCTATCTAGCGCCTAAACTTTGGAATAGTCTTCCCTGCACTGTCCGGGAGGCAGACACACTCTGTCAGTTTAAATCTAGACTAAAGACGCATCTTTTTAATCTTGCATACACTACTCTTCCATAATATAAATCTTCAGAGGGTTTAGGCTGCATTAGTTAGATCAACCGGAACCAAAAACACAACTGATGTACTTGTTGCATCAAAGAGTACAGAACAGTACTCTACTCTCAGCCAGTCTTGTCTCATTGTTCCAAGGTTACCACAGCGAGCAGGATGCAGTTCATGGCCTGACCTGATGGTAGAGCGGAGAATGGGAAGTGGGGACCTGACAAGAGCTGAGATGATAGAGCTGGATAAAGAAGGACGCGGTCTCTTGACATGTCTTCACCACAAAATTTCAAATGCTATTAGATTATTAATGATAATCTTAAACTATAATTTATTTTATTATTAAGTTTATTTATTTTATTTAGCCTTGTTGTGCAAGTTCTCTGGAGCTTGTGCAGAGGCAGCAGCTTTTGCCAGAGGGGAACTGGAATCCCCTGGTTGGGCCTGGGTTCTCCTGAGGTTTTTTTTCTCGATTAGAGTTTTGGGTTCCTCGCCACCGTTTGCATACTGTTTTTGCACTATCTGCCTGACCGGGGGGGCTGCTTTAGAATTTTAAAGTTTTACTTAATTAATATTGCAT
>NC_079896.1:16647692-16683943 GCF_024868665.1 Triplophysa rosa | reverse complement strand
TTGCACCCATGAGAACAGCGGGACAAGCCACGCTGGAGAAATTTGCTCTTTTAGAAAAGGAAATTTGCTCGAACACCTCCGGAACTGCCGAGACGCCCAGGGGAGAGTCACTGCAGGAAGGGACCGTCCGCTGTCCACATCGTAGATTCCAGCAGAAAGAATGATCACCAAGATCGTAGAGAAGCTCATCAGATGCGTAGGCTCTGAAGAACAAAAGGTGAATGAATGAGCACGCCGGCTTCCCTCTTATACCCGGACATCCGGGGAGGAGCCCGGCATGCAAATTTCATTCGCCAATTTTCATTGGCCTTTTCTAAATACTCCAAAGATGATAGGTTCTCAAGACAAACCCCATTCTGTCGGTTCGACACAACGTCGAGAGACCGACAGAAAGGGAACTGCATATTTTTTGAGTTATTAAACATTGTATCGTTAAAGTTGGTATTATACCTTATATTGATATCATATACTGTTGGGTACCAACATTAACACAACATTTCCCCAAAACCATGTTTAATCAGAGATACAAGGTTTATAACTTGGCAGCAGGGAGATACGAGATTACGCTGTCATTGATAAGAATGGTGGGAGCGATCCTGTCCCAACGTGCCTCCTCAGAAGACAAGGTGCACCCCTGCGCGTTCTTCTCCAGCCGGCTTACCTCCTCGGAGCGTAATTACGACATCAGCAATAAGGAGTTGTTGGCCGTAAAGTTCGGGTTGGAGGGCGCTAAAGTTCCGTTTCTGGTTTGGACCGACCATAAGAATTTAGAATATATCCGCTCGGTAAAGCGACTAAATTCTCGACAGGCTCGCTGGGCTCTTTTTTTTTGGGCCTCTTTTCTGGGCCGTTTTCAGAATCAGAATCAGAAGAGCTTTATTGCCAAGTGTGCTTGCACACACAAGGAATTTTCTTTGGTGTTGGAAGCTTCTAGTACAGACATTCAACACAATGACAATACAATATAATATGATTTACAGTCTAAAAGATTCTAAATTGTGCATATACTGTATAAAATAAAGACTATTTTACAGAAAATGGGGGATAAAAACAAAACAAAGTTTTGACTTTGACTTTTCATCTGGGGAGTAATAATGGAAAGCCGGACACGCTCTCGCGACAGTTCGAGGTCCAGACAGCCCCCACCCCCCGGTGTCCGTCATTTATCCTGGCCGAGTGGTCGCGGCAGTCACTTGGAGGGTGGAGTCTGTGGTCCGTGAGGCGCTGGACGGCATTACCCCCCCGGCCGGTTGCCCAGAGGGCCTGTTGTTTGTTCCCCAGTCGGTCCGAACTAGGGTCCTTCAGTGGGGACATTCCTCCAATCTAGCTTGTCACCCTGGAGCTGCTCGTACCCTCGCGCTAGTCAAGCAAAGGTTTTGGTGGCCCTCCGTGGCGCGGGACTCTCATGACTTCATCTCGTTCTGCCCAGTTTGCGCGGCGGGTAAGACTTCTAACCGTCCCCCGGCGGGACTCTTGTGGCCGCTGCCCACCCCTTCGAGACCCTGTCCCACATAGCCATGGATTTTGTCACGGGATTACCTCCGTCCTGTGGCAATTCCGTGGTTCTCACTGTGGTGGACAGGTTCTCGAAGGCGGTATTTTATTCCTCATCCCAAACTCCCGTCAGCGAAGGAGACAGCGGCCATCATCCTAGATAACGTCTTCCGCATCCATGGCCTTCCCCTGGACGTGGTTTCTGACATGGGCCCCCAGTTCGTCTCCAAGTTTTGGACTGAGTTCTGTAGACTCCTGGGGGACACTGCCAGTTTGTCCTCCGGGTACCACCTCCAGACTAAGCTGGGGCCCAAGTTTATCGGTCCCTTCCCCATCAACAAGATCATCAACCCAGTAACCGTCCAGGTTAAACTACCCCTCACTCTCAGGAGAGTCCACCCCGTTTTTCATGTGGCCAAGATTAATCCCGTCGTACGTTCCCTCCTTCAACTCTTGACCTCTGCCCCTCCGCCCCCTAGACTCATCGAGGCGTCACCGGCCTACACAGTACATTGACTCCTCCATGTTAGGCGGCGGGGCAGGGGTCATCAATACCTGGTAGACTGGGAGGGCTACAGTCCGGAGGAGAGATGCTGGATTCCCGGTCAGATATATTGGACCGCTCTCTTATAGATCGTTTCCGCCGCTCTCGTGAGTAGCTGCCTGGATGCCATGGGGCATCTTAGGGGAGGGGGTTCTGTCAGGCACTGTTTTTGTTTTTCCTTTCACTCCTCTCCCGCCTGGTCCCTGATTAGCTACTCACTAAAGCATCGGTTATTTCCCACAACTGTTCCTCATTATCTCCCCTCTATTTATGCCGTGCTTTCTCTCACTCAGCGTGGCGATGTATTGTTTGTTGGTTCGCACTTGGACTGTACTGATGTTGTGCTCTCTACTCCGAGTATTCACAAGCCAGGATTTATTCTCTGCATCTCTCCGTAGTGGGACCGTTAATGAGACAGCCGGTTTGAACGTTTCTCCCGTTCGGCTGTTTTACTCTCACTACCCTTACAGATACCGGTGCATGCTCGCCCAACTGGAGTGAACTATTTTTTGTTGTACCACGTGCCAACAGTACCAGGTCACCTTGTGTTCCTTGGATTTATTTTTGCACGTTTTGGAATAAACTCTCGTTTTCCCGTATTCCTGCATCTGAGTCCTTCTGTTTTCTGACAGACATGTTCTGATTGTATAAAAGCTTAGAGGAAAACCTTTTATTAAACATATTGGTCATAAATGGTAAATTTCACATACACAAATAAAAATGGGTAAATAATAAACCCAACATCATACTATTCAAAACTGAATGAAAGCATTATTTCGAGGAGGCTCTTAAAGACACGATAAATAAAAAAGCAAAACAATTATATAGAATTACTGCAACCTGTTCTGTGCTGCTTTCAGAAATTAAAATTGTATTATTTTGCCTTTATTTCTCCTGAGACTTTTATTTTGAAATCGCGATCTAATCTCGCGGAAGTGCGCATGTTCTAGAGCGTTCAGAAAACGAGAGAGTGACGATGATGATGCAGCACAGCTCATATATGCGATCTTTTAACATTTTATCCTTAAAAAACATTTGACTGTAAGTAATTTGTTGTAACACGTTATTGTGTATCTTTGATTGTAACAAGTTATTTAGCTGACTTTAATGTTAAAACATTGAGTACTGTGATGAAAGAGAATAATTGCAAATAAGAGCAAACTATTGACTGTAATCAAACAGCATTAACGTTACTGCATTTATGTTTTCTTGTAATGTTTATTTACATGTTTCATTTTGTGTATTTGCAGTTTTACAGTAAAGATTAATCACCAAGAAAAGTACGCAATGGGATTTTATTCTAAATGCTCGCTATCTGTCTAGTGGAGCACAGTCACGTTCTATGAGGGCAGAAAATGTTCCTTTATTGATTTATTGTAAGATATATATCTAATTTTGTTTCTTTTTTCCTTCTTTGTTGGATCATTTGTTGCTATTATGAATGTAAAAATGAATTAAAGCTGCAAGCAGCGATGTTCGGGCCCTCGCGGAAAGTACCACCGCAACCCGGTGAAACCACCAGCTGTCGGCCTCAGGAAGAGCGAATGGTGGACAATGCGCATATAGAAGTTACATTATAGAAAGACTTTAATTTATTTACATGTACCAGATTTCCTGCTGCCAGTTCGTGGCGCAGTACCGTAGGTTAATATTGACATATTTAACACGTCTTTCGGGGCATAACTCTTATCAAACATGATAAGTTTGGAGCAGACTGGACAACGGGTCTCATTCACTAAGCGTGCATATGCACAAATGTGTGCGCGAAACCGGCACATGAGCGTTCAAGGTCAAGGTCTAGGCCATTTAGCATCACAATAAACTTGACGTGAGACTAACAAAATATGATGTTCATCTGATTAAAGCTCTAGGAGGAGTTTGTTAAAGTAGGACACCTGGAAATGGAAAAAACTGCACAGAACGTGCAGTGGAAAGTGAAAATAAATGACTTCACGGTGGGTTTAGAGCAGTGGTCACCAACCCTGTTCCTGGAGATCGACCGTCCTGCACACTGCAGCTCCAACCCTGCTTCAGCACACCTGTCTGTAATTATCAAGCAAACCTGAACACCTTGATTAGATAGTTCAGGTGTGTTTGATTGGGGTTGGAGCTGAAATCTTCAGGACGGTCGATCTCCAGGAGCAGGGTTGGTGACCACTGGTTTAGAGCATGGGTCCAAGAGATTTCTTTCTTGGTATTGAGATGATAGACAAGTAAGTGCAATCGCTGCACGATTGTGTAAGGAAAACAGTAAATGGTAGCCGATAAATTCATGCAGGCGAATTATAGTAGGATTTGTTATTTATTTAAATGTGTCACACTCCCTTTTGCCAGCTGGTGGCGCTATTGCTATAAGTGAACACTGACATGGATATGTGTTCAGGCCACGACTATTATCAAACGTGTGAAATGTGAGGCTGGTCGGACATTGTGTGCCTGAGTTACTATAGCTTCCTGTTTCATGGCGAAACATCAAACATTGTCAGGCCGCCACGGACACGCCCCTCAACGAAAAGTCAGGAACTTGCAATCTATCGTCACAAAGGTCTGAAGATCATATTGGCCAAATATGATGCTGACCTGTTTGAAGCTCTATGAGGAGTTAATCACAGTTTAAAACATGCCACGTCCTGTTTCCTGCTGGTGGCGCTATAACAGTATCTGAATATTACCATGTAGATGTCTTCAGGCCAGGACTTTTATCAAATGTGTGAAGTCCGGGTGAAGTCTGGGGCCTGTTGGACATTGTAGGCCACGAACAGGAAGTAACTCAGTTACAACAACTTCCTGTTCGTGGTGAAACGCAAAACTTTGGCAGGCCGCCAGGGTCTCATTCCCCCACGAAAAGTCAGGATCTCCGCAATTTAGCTTCGCAAAGGCCATAAGGTGAGAATGACATGAAAATGATGTTGATCGGATTTAAACTCTAGGAGTTTGTTAAAGTACGACGACTGGAAATTGCAAAAATTACCGAATTGCACAGGAAATTAAAAATAACGGACTTCCTGTTGGGTTTAGAGATATGCTCCAAGAGACTTTTCTTAATGATTCGGGGTGTTCCATGAGCCCACCAAATTTGGTGCATGTATGTATTGCGTAGCAGTCTGGGCAGTTCTAGGTGGCGCTAGCGAGCCATTTTGCCACGACTAATTTTGAAACCCATATCAGACGTAAATTTTTGCCAGGTCTGATGCGTGTGCAAGTTATTGTGAGTTTTTGAGCATGTTTAGGCCTTCAAATTAGCGATCAAAGAGGGAGAAGAAAACAGAAACAATAGGGCTCTGCACTGCGGTGTAAGCCGGTGGCTTGCTCCTTCGTGCTCGGGCCCTAATAAGCCTACGTTGTGATCCTTTATACAGTATATGTATGGATGTTCTTGAATTAAAAGAATATAAAAAATAAAATAAAACTTTGCATTAGGGGATGCATTTATATATTGCTTTTACAGTAATTGGAAGTAATTAGACAGCAATTGAAGTGATGCACAAGAAATGAAACACGTTCACTATAGTCTTGTGAGTCTTTTCTCGCGATCTCGACGTAATTCAACATTTTTTCAACAACATGAGGAACAAGTTATTCTAAGCAAATATGCTTCATTTCCATGTATGTAGTTTATTTATTTAGGTAAATAAGAGGTTACAAAAAGTATAAATGGTGATGGTAGAAATTTGGATATGTATAAACGATATACATTTTTAATTTATTACAATAAAGCAATAGCCTACCAATATGGTCACTTCTGTCCAAAAAGACTGGGAATTAAAATAGATTTATGAATTTCTGATATCCAGGAGGAGTACAGCATATTCTAAACCAAGGTTTCTCAGTTCTGGCTCTTGAGGTCCACTTTCCTGCAGAGTTTAGCTCCAATTTTAATCAAACACACCTGCAGTAGACAATCAATGTCTTTAGGATTATTAAAGACAATTGCAGGTGGGTGAGATTAATCAAGAATGGAGTAAAAGGGATTGCAGGAAAGTGGATCTGGAGGGGCCAGAGTTGAGAACCCCTGCTCCATATCATCAGCTAAACTGAACGATTAAGGCTGTGATATAAACGTTGCCCACTAGAGGGAGCAATTGGATAAGGAATCTTTTAATGAGATATTTCACCCCTCCGAAAGATTCATCTATTCACCCTTGATGTTCCACACCATTATAATTATCTTTCTTGTGTGGAACATATAAAAAGATATTTTGAGGATGTTGGTAATAAAACAGTTGTTGGTCCCCATTGACATGCATAGTAGGAAGAAATACTATGTCAATGCGGAAATATTCAGTATGTGAAATATCCAAGGCTATTTTCAAATATCAAATAGTGTAGTGTAAAATAGTTTGCATTTTAAATTACATCTTCTAGCTGTTAAGGCAGCTATATGATGAGATGTGTTCACTTACAACGTATAATTCATTTTCATTTTTGTAATTTTGTAATGTTTTTTTCTGTGTTATGTTTTATTTTGCAGGCGGTAGTTTCAATAAATCTGATAGTAGGATATTGCTTTAAAAGTAACAATAAAATTAATAAAGCTCTTTTCCCCAATACCGTGCATTTGGTAGCTTGTTCAGTGGTCTGTATCACGAAGCGAGGTGAACAAACTCCAACCTGGTTTAGATCAGGTTCAGCTGTAGCACAAAGGTTGGTATAAACGTTCTCTGTCAACTCTGGTTTGATCCAGAGTTTGTGAGGCTCGTCCACCTGAAAGTGTGACATGTGCAGCAAACAGCCAATCACAGGGAACATGGAAAGCATCATCAGTTTGATTGACTTCTCACGAGCATCAGCGCAATTCACTTTTCTGTTGAAGATGAAGAGATCATTATGAAAAAATGTCATTAATTAAAACACATTTACAAGGCAGGAATAAACACTGCTGCAGTGAAAGTTTGAGAAGGCAGCTACTGACTATATTAATTAGTGATGGGTTGTTCATGAACGATACGTTCTTTTTGAACGAATCTTTAACATGACTCAGGAGTAACGAGTGTCTCAGCGAGTGATTCGTTCATTTTGTGTTGACCGCGCATGTGCAACATACCAGAAACAGTAATAAGTTCGTCTCTCGAGTCATCGGGTCCGAGTCCATTCGTTCTTTTATACCGGAAAGAGAGACGATTAGTTCGTCTCTCGAGTCATCGGGTCCGAGTCATTTCGTTCTTTTATACCGGAAAGAGAAATTATTAGTTCGTCTCTCGAGTCACCTTGTGCATCTCAATTCATCTCAAAACAACGCATCAATTCATCTTTCCTCGCGTCTTAGCTCCACCCCTTCAGGATGTGAGGGAAGGGAACAAGGAAAAGAAGGGAGGACCGAGGAATTACAGTTTTTCTCGATTGCTTAAACACATTTCTTGAAATTATGCCTCGTATTCTCAAAACAGTAAACACAAATCCATAACATCTCACCCAATTCTCCAAACATCCTATTGTCAGGTCAAAATGAAGCTCTCTTCTCAAAACCATTCAAACTTGCTGAAAAAACAAACTTTTCCTGCAGACATGACACACAAGCCCTCAAAAACACCCACACTGCAACATAGTCTTAGACACTGGTGAGATCAATTCAAAACAATATTTCCTTTTCACATGAACACAAGACACAACCAACGTATACATTGGCACATTTTTATTCATTCATGTACTACACAGCACAACTGTAAAAAAAAACCTCAGCATCCCGTCTTTGTTCTGGGTCAGGCCAGAGAATCTCGTCCACATCACAGGCTATATTGGCCCTAGCCAGGCAGCGAGGGTAAAATCCTCTTGCATGCCTGATCCACCCTTGGCATGCATCTATCGATATGTCTAGGCAGGCTTCTTCCATGGCCTGGAGGAGGTGAGCACGGATATAAGTTTCTCGCTCATACACTTTCCACCGCCATGCCGAAAAAAACTCCTTGCAGGCAGAAAGATGATAGAAAACCTCGGGTTATTGGCCGACATTCCACCATTAGATACAAACCTTGTTGCCTAGAAAATAATAGTGGCAGACAAGAATGATTGGATAATAAAAAATAAAAGATAAAGGGAATTTACCTGATTGGTTTAGGAAAGCACCTCCTTTCCTAAGTTTCACTATAACTGTAGGCTGGAAAACACTTGGTTTTCAGATGACTGGGGACATCTCACTTTGTTTGGCCTGATCAAATAAAGTTAACTCCTTGACACCTGAACCTTCTTTGTCTGAGAGATTTTTTGAACTTCAAGATCGACTTTTACCACATCATATTTTGGCGCCCGAACAGGGACTGGAAAGAGGCTGAAGACATCTGACTACACCTGAGGGCACGCCACCCGGCTGACTACACAGATCAAGCACGCATTCTAGGTGAGCATATTTTTGCTTATAGTTTAAGTTTAACATCTGTGTGGTCTGCTGGAGGTGAGTTCTGGGTGTGGTTGATGTCTATAAAAAGCTTCTCCAGTCAAAAAGAACAATTTAATGAAATTGCAGGAGGGTTTCAGATCTCAACAAAATAGGTATGAAGGGATGGATGATGGATATGCAGTAAAGATACTGCCTGTAGATTTAGTTTGGTCCCAAGAGGGGACTGAGACCGCCTGCATGTGTGCGGTGAAACTGCCTGCATGTGTGCAGTAAGATATGTATTCCGCCTGCATGTGTGCGGAGACCGCCTGCATGTGTGCGGTGAAACTGCCTGCATGTGTGCAGTAAGATATTTATTCTGCCTGCATGTGTGCGGAGACCGCCTGCAAGTGTGCGGAGAGACTGCCTGCAGTGTGCAGTGAGATATTTATTCCATAAGATGTGAGGCCTATATATGCGCATAAGAAGTCAAATCTGTGTCTTGTCTGTCTAAATTGTCTGTGCAGTGTCTGTGTATCAGAAAAGCTGAAAAGGAACTGAGAGAGGAAAAGGTGGGGGCTTATTGGCCATACGCCCAGGAAAAAGTAGCAATTGTGTGTATGTGAGAAATCATGCATGAAAGACTGAGGATCTAGGGAGACAGTAGGAAACTATAATAAATAATAAATACAAATATCTATTACTTATTCTCTGAAATAATATTTTAGTTTAAAAAATGAGTTTAAATACTGTTATAAGACTTTTTGAGAAAGCTGGCTTTCAATAAAAGATTATATTATGAAAATAAGTACAGAAGACTGATCTTATTGAGACCATAACAAAATAGAGGTGTCATTTGCTTGAGATATTCTTATTTTTAATTTTTAATTATGAGAGTAGTTTAGAGTTTATTTTGAAACTTTTTCTTTATTGATTTTAAATATAAGTTGATTTTTGAGTTTTTTTATTTTTAAGACTTTTCTATCTTAAAACTGATTTATGAAAATAAACAATTCGGACCCATGTTTTGAAATCTCCCTTCCCCAATAGTAAACCTTTACTTTGTTGTTTTACTTTGGTTTATTTTTAGTTTGTTGATTTTTACAATTGAAGGTTGAGACATTTTTCTTTTCTTTTAATATTTTAGATTGAATCATTGATTTTAACTTTGGAGTTTTAGAGATTTTATTTTATTGTTTTATTATTTCAGTATAATGAACTTTTGGAGTTTTTATTTTTATGTTTTGAGATATATTGACTTTTGAATCTTGAAGTCAAGACTCTCATTTGATTTAATTATTGTTTTACTTATTGAGTTATTGGTTTTTGGCTTTTGGCCTTGAAGCCTTTTAAATATCTTATTGTTTCAATTTTTTGAAGCTACTGATTTTAACTTTGAAGTTTTGATTTTTGTTTGGTTCTGTCTCAAGTTTATTGAGAAATTGTTTACAAGTTTGAAGATCTGAGATTTTTTATTACTTTCCTTTTTTGTTTCAATTCATTTAATTATTTATTTTGAAGTTTTGAGATTTCTTTTCATCTATTGATGATGGAAGATTGATTATTTGGGATTGATAATTTTGAAACTGTTTTCATTGTCAATTTGTGATTATGAATAATATCTGAATTTCAAGATTGAGATTTATTTCCCCATTAGTGATTTTTGCCTTATTTTGTTTTGTTTCAGTTCACTGAGTTACCATTTGCATGGCTGAAGAGGGGCCGGGTCTCAAATATGAACGATGTGAAGCCTTTCAGGCTAGAATACAGACCCTAGCAAGAGTGCTGGTTGAAACTAGGGGAATTAGTAACCACTTTTGGGAAGAATCAACATTCATTGACGAAGAGGGGAGAGAGCAGAATCTGACTGATGAAAGGAAAGATTGGTACTTGAAACAACTAACAGAAATTCGAAACTTAGATTCTGCCCAACAAGAGTGGCCTTACGTTCAGTGGAAAAAGATAACACAAGAGTGTTGCAAAGTTGAAGTGTTGAGATCTTTTTTGAACGAAGTCTGTGAATACCAATTTAAAAAGGCTAACAAACCCCCAGGCATATCAGCAACGACATTGCTTATTCAAAGAATCCCATTAGACCTATTGGCAGGCAGGTACTTTGGTGTAGGACAGCTGGAGGGATATCCATTGGGACAGGGACGCACTGGGCGGCTCATTACCCATCCTGAGCTGAGAGTCTCTGCAGATATCCGATATGTAAATTGGTCAAACAGAGAATTGCGTACCAATAATCTGGGAGAAGTAATCCCTCAACAGTTTGTGGCGGTGACTTTGAGAAAATTGGTAATGGAAATTGCCCCAGAAAACTCCAGATCTTGGTTTGAATTCCAGTAAAGCAAATGATTAAATAAAGAAACAAAGTTGATTTGAAAATCAAATAATGATTTAATGAAAGAATTAAATAAAGATTAAAATGATTTGTTAAAGAAATAAAGTTGATTTGAATACCAATAATGATTTAATAAAAGAAATTAATTAAAAGAAAGAAGTGTTTTATTGTGTGAAAACTATTGCAAGAAATTGTTTAAAAATGTCAGTCACTCCTGTAGATCTGTTGGGATCCAAATACCCAGTATGTAAAGACTCAATAGAAAAAATATCCAAAAAGTGGGCTACAAGAACCAAAAACTTAAGAACGATATGGCCAGAAAGTGGTACCTTTGATGTGACAGTGTGTGAGGAAATGGAAGGCTTAATAAAGAATTATAAACCAAAGGACAAAAACAAGAAACGTAGTGAAAAAAGAAAGGTAGAACAGGAAGTATTGAACCTGTTCAAAAATGAAGGAATTAATTTCCTGAAAAATATGAAAATAATTAGAGAAATGATAAAAAAGGATGATGAAGAGGAAAAACTTGAGAAAATGACTCAGCCACCTCCCTATGAACCCTTCAAAAGCCAAATGATAAAACAAATGCCAGTAGTAACCATGTCAGGAGATGTCACAATAGAAGGGCAGGTAGAGATAACACCCTACCCAGAGGAAGGAAATAAGGAACCAATCCCCCTGAGAGCAGGAAAGAGTAGGGACAGCAACAGCAAAGCCAAAAAGAAAGCCTCAGGCTGTACATCAAATCGAAATGATGAAGAACAAGATGAAGATGTGATCAGCCCTTATGCAGAAGCGCAGGAAGCATTGTCAGAATTAATTAGAGGAAGGGATGAGGTATATAGAGATGCAACAGAATTTTTGAGAAAAATACAAGCAGACTCTGCTCGTGGTTTAGAAGTGACTTCAAAAGCCAACTCTGAAGCAAGCGAGGAAGAAGAAGAGGAGGAAGCCCAATCTGAAGCTGGCAGTGAAAGCAGTCATCAAGCAAGACGTTCTCCAACTAACCGAGAGACCTCATCAGGGCAGACCTCAAGAAATCCCAAGGAAGGAGAATATAAGTTCGTAGCAGGCAAAATCTATCTCCAAGATTCAGAGATCGAACCAAACCAACTAGACCAATTAGTTTGGACACGAAAGGAAGGAGGGAGACTGAGAAAGCCTGTAGACATAAGCACTCCTAGAAAATGCCAGAAACAAAGTGATGCTGCAGGGCAATGCCCTATCCTGATAAAAGGGAGACAAGCGCAATATGTGCCATGGGGCTCCCAAGACTTGGATGGACTAGTTGCACGCCTGCCGGATCTACATGAAGGGGCGGGCAAATGGATCAAAATGGTGGAGGATGAGACCACTGGAAAACTGCTAGCACTGGGAGATATAAAAGCACTCCTAGCCAAATGTGTGGGAAGTTCTAAGATGAATGAACTTTTAAGAGCAGCAGGCCTCCAAAATGCAATAAACTCACCATTCATGGACGGAAATCCATTTAATGGAAATAGAGCACGGATGTGGCAGGAGCTAAGGAATGGATACCCCAACCGTATTGACCCTCGAACACTCAAAGGGGAACATCTGGGAGAGGAAGAGAATCCTGCTACCTATGTGCGATCACAGCTAAGAAAATGGAAGGAAGAACTGGAAAGAGATCCCGAGGAAGACATGGTGATGGCAGCGCTGTTCAGAAATGCCATTGTTGACTCTATGCCACCTGTGGTAAAGGCCCGACTGGAAGACGTAGTGGGTCTGAACTCTAAGTCACATAAAGAATTCTGCGATCATGTGACCCATGCTGTAGAACAATACAGAAAGAACGAACAGAAACTGAAAAATCAAGAGAAGGAACTTCAAAGAAAATTGGTACAACTGCAGCTTGAAGAACTGGCCAGAAAGAAAAAGACGCAAGCCGTGGTCAAAGACAAAGACAAAGAAGAAGATCATGCAGCAATGATGGCTCCAGTGAACACTCCAACACCAATGATGCAACAACCAGGAACAGGAAACACTGTACAGCCAGCACCTGGAAGTGGACTACAACAACCAGCGCCTATTGTCATTTATGTAAAGCCTGAACAGCAAAACAGATTTGGGCCAAGGCCTATGCAAGGACAAGGACCTATGCAAGCACAACAAGGAAGACAAAACCAAGGAAGAAACCCATGCTGGGGATGTGGGCAACTAGGACATAACAGAAGGGACTGTCCAATTAACCCATGGAACATGGACCAACGACAAGGTTCTCGATGGCAAGCAGGCCGCCAACAGCGAGGCCAATGGCAAGATCAAAGACAACAAGGACCTAATTGGCAAGACCAACAACAACAACCATGGCAAAATCAACAGCAACAGGGACCAGTCAACCAGCAACAGGGACCAATCAACCCACAGCAGGGACCAGTCAACCCATGGCGAGGTCCAGATGTCGGCTACTAGGGCTGCCCAGAAGATCCTACCGGGAGAGGTCAGCATCCAATGATAACTGAGAATGCTGATACAGAACCTATGCTGCAGGTTAATATTGAAGGCAAGATCACACCAATGATGATAGACACTGGAGCAACCTACACATGTATAAACTCAAACTATGCCTCACATCTCCCTATGTCTGGAAAGTTCACAAAGACAGTAGGATTTTCGGGACAAACGCAGCTAATTCCAATAACTGCTCCAGTTTGTCTAAGGACTAAGGACAAAGAAGTAACATTGCCTATTTTAGTATCAGACCAAACCCCTGTTAACCTGTTAGGGAGAGATGCCCTCTGTAAGCTAAAGGTACAAATACTCTGTTCCCCGGAAGGTATTTACATTGAAAGCAAGGGAGTCAGACAAATGGTAATCACAACCCCCCAAGCTAATGCTTACTGGTTAGGAAATTTAGAGGAAGAGGTAGGGAAGACATTACAAAAATGGGAAAAGTTTATTAAGGAACAGATCGAAGAGCCCAAATTACCCGAATTAGAATTTCACTGTACTATGATCTATGACCCATTGCGCAGAGTAGACATAGAAAGAAAATGGTTACAAGAAACCAAAGGCAAGGAAGTTCCCCTCATTTCACAGCATATAATTATAGGACCACAAGGAGCAGCATTACAAGTTGATGACAATGATTTTATTAAGAAATGGTTCCAGGTCCCAAACTCAGTTCCCCATATTACATTATATTTAGAAGAGAATAGTGAGTCTAAAGAAATAGGCCCAATGATGAAGAAAGCCAAAGGAATACAATGGAAAAACACAGACAACCCCTTAGTTTTTATATCAGAAGATAAACAATTTATGAAGATTGCATGTGCCACAATTATGCAAGGAACTCCTAGAGAGGTGGAAGTCAATGGTCAAGGAAAAATGAATTTGGAAACCATCCTAGAAAAAGAGATAAAACAAACAGAGCTTCTCAAAGAAATGGAGCAATTGGTTCCTGAACAATTATGGTCAAAACATGACACAGATGTAGGGCTGATAAAATCTGCTAGCCCTATAGATATCAAAGCAAAACCAGGAACTAGGTTGCCAAACAAATACCAATACCCATTGAAACCTGAAGCAATAAATGGCATCAGGGAAACCATAGATGGACTAATTACAGCAGGAGTGCTGTTTAAAACATCTAGTCCTTGTAACACCCCTATACTGCCTGTTATCAAAGCAGACAAGGCAAAATGGCGTTTGGTACATGACTTAAGGGCAATCAATGAAATAGTGGAAGATTGGCCAGTAGAAGTTCCGAATCCTCACACCTTGCTCACAAATGTGCCGCCTGATGCAAAGTATTTTACAGTAATTGATCTTTGTTCTGCCTTTTTCAGCATCCCATTGGCTGAGAGCAGCAGGCACTTGTTTGCCTTCACATACGAAGGGACTCAGATATCCTATACTAGGGTCCCTCAAGGGTTCCGCCATAGCCCTCATATATTCAATCAGCTGTTAAAAGCTGACTTGGAAGATCTGGTATTGGATAGCACTCTTCTGCAGTATGTTGATGACTTGTTAATTTGTGCCCCTACCCTTGAACAATGTCACAGAGATTCTATTAAGGTTCTAACAAAATTAGCTGAAGGAGGACACAAAGCCTCGAAGACAAAGTTACAGTATTGCCTTCCCCAAGTAGAATACTTGGGAAGAATAATTGCTTATAAAACCAAAGCAATATCACAAAGCCAATTAGAGGGAATAAGCAAGGTTCCACTTCCGCAGACTGTTGGTTATATGATGACATTCCTGGGCACGACTGGGTTCAATGGTAAATTGGCTTGGCAGAATAGACAAGCCCTAAACTGGTTATTAGCTGAAAAAGGAGGAGTGTGTGTAATGTTTGGAGAAGATTGTTGTACTTATATTCCCAATAATACTGCCCCTGGTGGATCTTTTACTCATGCTATGGACAAATTGAAAAATCTAAGAGATGAAGTGACAGCCAATGCTGGGACAGATAGGGCATTTGGAACATGGTTTGAATCTATGTTTGGGTCCTGGAGAGAATGGCTAACTCAAGCGGGAATGATAATTGTTACTGTCTTAATGATTTCTGTAGTATTACTTTGTTGTGTTATCCCTATGATAAGATCTTTGTTGGTTAGAGCCACAGCAAAACAAATGTCATTACATGCAAAACTAAATGTGCAACATGATTCTGAAGCATTTATGTTAACTATGGTCACAGCAATGGAAAAATGTGAAGAATATGATGACAATCCATAATTGTCTAGCACACAAACAAGACAGGGGTGCCACTTTATTTTACCATTATATCTCTGTTTTTGAATAAGTAAGGGAGATAGCATAAAATTGTTTTTCCTTTTGGGGCATGCAGTATAGTTATATTCTTTTGAGACACTGATAGGCAGGAAGATAGCCTATGTTTTGTTTATTATTTTGGCAGTAACCCCTCCCCTTCAGCCCAAAAAGAAGCAATACGTCTATTTGTTCATTTATGACCCCAAAGAGAACTAACTGAGAGGGCTATGTATTATGTGCTCTCTTTCTTTTTCTTTTCTCCATTTTTCTTTCTTTATTTCTCTCACTCTCATCACAATCTATAAGCAGGACAAGACTGGGGTGATCTGAAGCAGAACTACAGATTCTCAAAGCAACAGAGTTTCTGAGTGACATCACGGACGTATATGAACTAATACGACGAAAGGAAATTGGATTACCATGGAAATGATGTCTTCCACTCCAGGAAGAAGAATATTCACCAAATCGACAACAAATCTGGCATGAGAGAGTGGTGCTACACCCTTCAATACCTTGGTACCCCAGACAACTACTAGGACCAGCAGCACGACAGATACTAAAACAAGATTCCAAACAACGAGGAGAGAAAGCCTTAACAACTACAGGTCATAACTTACCTATCACGGAGTGGGAATACGTGTGTGCGCATTATCCAAGGAACTAGAACTGTGAGTAGGAGCACGAGGGCAAAGTGCCAGTGGAAGAACTACCCTCATGTAGAGAGGGTGGGGGCCACCCACTAGACGAACATAGGTAGCTTAAAGATAGTAGTTACCCTGCAGTGACTCCTTTAGTGACCTCACTCATTTCAAAGACTTTCTCATTCTTTTCCATATGTGGCATCACGTTGTACCATTGACAACTCAAGATAATTTATTACGTAATATAAAGACACCACACTCTAGAAATTTTCCATTTAATCCAACAAATTTTTGGTCAACTTCCTTTTTGGCAAATACTCATAGATCAAGGGACATCGACAGAATATTGGCAGATGACGACAGCATATTAGCAGTCTTTGCAACAAATGCAGAGAAGTCTGCAGATAATGAAGCACAATTAGGACGAACATATATTGTTGGAGAAGCAAGAAAAAACCTTCGACCAGTATTGGACAGAGCAATTGGCTATATAACCTTGGAATATACGGACATCGATACACGGCTTTGGAAATACTTTACTGAATATTATCCTAATAATTGACCTGATAAACATTTTATCTGACGAATGTCATCTGCCTTCGAACAATTTGCTGAAAAATTCAGACCTGATCATACGGATGACACACCTCACCGAAAACCACCTGCAGACCGAATAAGAGGGACATCGCTCTATTTTCCAATTAGGGAGGAAGGTACTGAGCCACCGTGTTATCAAGAACTAGTGAATTCTGGTTATGTGTCTACATTTCAAGATCATCCAGAACTGTTAGAGCCGCTGAAATTGGTGCCACATGATAATGCTATATTGGCTGTAGGTATTACTTCAACACAGGATGATTCATGGACTGAAAGGAGACCAAGTTGGACTTTAAGTGTGTGCACACAATATTTGCTTTGGCCCTCAATTAACCTGAACACAGGAGTTTTGAAATTCAAACCACATAATTGTCATACACGATTTAAAGCAGAATCCAGATTAAAACCAGGTCAGTGGATGATTTTTACTTATCACACTGAAGGATATGAATTGAACTGAAGCTTACTAAAATTAAACCTTGCAAATAACAATATGGAGGGCAAAAGACACCCGTGGCATCCCATGAGACTCCGAAAGTTGTTTGGACAGCGAGATATAGCATCTATGTTGATAATATTGACATGTGTGATCATACTACCAATACTTATGAGACAATTACCAGATGATGAAGAATTTTCAGATTCTCTTTTCAAACGCAAAGACATGGATATGGATTTGAACGAAACAGACTTTTTGAATACTACCTTTGAGCAGGCTGACCCAGGAGTAAATGCTACTGCATCTGAACATTTGTTCCCAGGTGAGTTAGTTCCAGAGTCTGCGGCAAAACACCGAAATAAACGACAGAGTGACAACTATACAACAGAGGACTCATGGATGGATCTCCCTAATCCCCCTCATCCCTATGCTACTAACATGTGGTGGAGATTAACTAATCATACAGTTAAAAAGTATGCTTCCAGAAACTGTTATGTTTGTGCTCAATTTCCTCATAGTGCTGTAGGAGGAGACTGGTGGCCACACCAGGACCTGAATACTACATTTGAGATAGCTATGATTGCAGTAGCAGCTGTCGTATTACAAAAGACCAAGGGAGTTATGATGTATCAAAAAATGGATACTTGGCAATCAATTGTTATCCCTAAAAGAATCTTTGCTCAGATAGCGACTGTAAAGCATATACCTAGTAATCTCATCTGTTATGAGCGACCTTCAGAAGCTCCAGGAGCTTCAAGAACTTTAGGAGAACATTTCTTGGGAAAATTACCAGCGAAAAAATGTTCAGATATCTACAAGCAAACAAATGCAACTATGAGGCAAAGTTGTATGTCAAGTCTTCGTACAGCAGATCAAGTGAATCCTAAACCTGGCATTGCTACAACTACCCATGAAGTACCACAACCACTTGTGGCCTACCGATATCTTCTGACTTCAGAGAGAGACGAGCAAAATGTCCATTATGTTCAACTGTGCATGTTCCAGATCAACAAGGTACAGGTGTCGTTGAGGGACACTATTGGCTGTGTGGCTATCGTGTGTAATTATCCTTACCAGAGGGGTGGACAGGACTTTGTGCTTTAGTCCAACTGCATGGTGGTGCCATTATCTTACCACATCAATCAATGGAGAATCAACAACGAACAAGAAGAGACCTAATCAACTTCATGAGGGAAAGCCCAGTGCCAAAGAATCATCACATATGGACTATTGCTGAGAAGCTTGTGGCTGCTTTCCTTCCAGCACTGGGCATGGACTCACTGATGGAAGAAGTGGAAATCACCAGAACTGAGCTGTCTTCATTTATCAACACGACGAAAATCATGATGGAGGGAATCAGAGAGGAACTGCGAGGACTACGACTTACTGCTCTCCAGAACCGGATGGTTTTGGATCAACTCACTGCAGCGCAAGGAGGTGTTTGTGTTATGGTAGGAGAGACTTGTTGTACTTACATACCAGACAATGAAGCGGATGGACATCTTATCGAACAAGGAATAGAGAATATTACATTGTTGTCTACAATGATTGCAAAGAATGAAGTGAACACAGACTCTTCCATTTGGGACTGGTTTAACAGCATATTCCCTAATCTGCATAACATATTGATGTTTGCTGCGTGTATTCTATCGCCAATTCTGATATTGCTGTGTTTTTGGCCTTGCATAATGCATGCATGTAAGAGAGTTATTCCATCTGGTCCTCATCATCAGATGATGGTTTATTCAGTCAGTGATGATCAACTCTTTGCCATTGATCAACTCTTTGCAGTTGAGTAAGAAAAGTTACTAAAGTAATCGGTTAAAAGCAGGTGTTATCCGTGTTACGAGATGACCAAGATGGGTCAGTTGGATTTTTATCTTTTATAGCTTGCATACATACCTACAATAAGTATAATCATTGATATTGATTCATTTTGCTCATGCAGATATATTTTCTTTGTAGTAGATATTCCTCTTAAATTTGTAGACTTAATCATGTGTGGGACTCTTATGGAGCCCCAAAGGGGGGAGTATATTGTGCATAATTTTGATCATTGTGTGCATATATTGTACTTTTGGGCTCTGTTGTACACCCCACTTATAAGAAGTATTCATAGGAATTATATTACCATAGATGTGTTAATAATCAGACCAATGAGCAATGATTGAGTGTTACAACTGAATATATGAAGATGATTTAATGATTTAATGACATAATCAGTATACTTAAGCATTGATTGAGTGTTGTTTGAACTATAAGTATATTTTTAATAATTTTAACCAAGTATAGAACAGATTTCAGCAATATAAAATTCAGTGATGTCTTTGAGATCTGTTTAAGGCCTGACCTAGATAAAGTTCAGAAGGTTGAACATGTTGTTCACTTTGTGGCCTGAAAACTGGTACCAACAGGAAAACTTATTTTTAAAAAGCAAGTGAAGGCCGACATTCCACCATTAGATACAAACCTTGTTGCCTAGAAAATAATAGTGGCAGACAAGAATGATTGGATAATAAAAAATAAAGGGAATTTACCTGATTGGTTTAGGAAAGCACCTCATTTACTAAGTTTCACTATAACTGTAGGCTGGAAAACACTTGGTTTTCAGATGACTGGGGACATCTCACTTTGTTTGGCCTGATCAAATAAAGTTAACTCCTTAACACCTGAACATTCTTTGTCTGAGAGATTTTTTGAACTTCAAGATCGACTTTTACCACATCAAGTACCCCTCGTTGGTTGATAGCTGCACACATAGTGACATTCCCTCCGCGCTGACCAGGGACATCTACGATAGCCCGATGGCCAATTATGTTCCTTCCCCTTCTCCTTCTTTTGGTCAGGTTGAAACCAGCCTCATCCACAAAGATAATTTCATGGGGAACAGGCCGGCCTTCAATCTCAAAGATTATCTGCAAAACACATGAAACACAGTAGAGTAAATCACTACTCTGAAGCACAGTTCAAGAGGACACAAATGGCAGCATAAACTGCTATACTGTGATGGGACACAATACTTTATACGATATCAAAACTTATACCTGAACATATTCCACTCATTGGTCTTTCACTCTGTCAGAGTTTCGTTCGAATGGAACGTGGTACGCCCGTTTCATCCGGAACCGGTGCTATTGGAGGATACGATCAATTGTGGAGAGACTGATGGCAGTTATCCCTCGAAAATGATGATTATCCTCAATCACTCTCCTTTGAATCTCTCGCAGTCGGATTACATTATTGGCAATGACCATGTTTACAAGCTCCCGCTCTTGCTCCTCCGACAAAAGCCTTAGCCTGCCTCCACCAGGTGGTCGTCTCGGTGTCCTACAAAAATAGAAGAACTCATTACTGTAACTGTCACACATCCTTTTTACAGGAAAAATGGAAACATACTGAAATAAAAAATCTATATGCGAGGCAATTTGATGCATTTCTTTATTACAGTAGCATAGTGCAACAATGTTTGCACTCTGAAGTTACTGTACGGAGCAGTCTTACTGAAAGTACACCTACCTGTTTTCCTCCCTGAAGGTTCTGATGATGGAGGCGACGGTGAAGCGACTCAAATTTGGCTGTACTCATTGCCCAACCTCCCTCATAGTCATACCATGGACAAGGACATGGTCAACTCAGATTTCATCTGAGACTGCTTGTCTCCTTGCCCTTCCTCCTCCTCCTCCTCCTCCTCTTCCTCCTCCTCCTCCTCCTCTTCCTCTTCCTCCTCCTCCTCTTCTTCCTCCTCCTTCTCTTCTTCCTCTTCCTCCTCCTCCTTCTCTTCTTCCTCTTCCTCCTCTTCCTCCTCCTCCTCTTCCTCCTCCTCCTCCTCTTCCTCTTCCTCCTCCTCCTCCTCTTCCTCCTCCTCCTCCTCTTCAAGAAAGAGATAGAGAGAAGAGAAAGAAGAAAAGAAGGAATAAGAAGAAAAGAGCAAAAGAAGGAAAAATCACTCTACGCCTCCGCCCCTACCCCCGGCCCCAGTTCGTGCGAGAGAGGGGAGCGAGAAGAGGGAGACGGGAGAGGGGCCCGAAGGAGAAGGGAAGGAGGAGGCATTCCCGTGACAATTATTGAAAAGCTCCTCTTGCCTCTTCCTCCTCTTTGACCTATTCCTTCATTTATCTGTGGATCCATTCTTCCAAAGTTCAGTGAACTGATTCGGGTCATTTTATCTATTTATTGAAGGATGTGTGTTCAATTTTGACTCTTAGTGTTTCCACTTGGGTAATTGTTTGCTAATTGAGCTCAAGCTGTGCTGACTTGAGTGATCAATATTGAATGCTAGTGGTTTCTAAATGACCACATGGTGTAAGCACTGATAAATGTAGGGATGGGTTAAATGCAGAGTCACATTTCGGGTATGGGTCACCATACTTGACAAATAATTGAATTATATTATATATTATAGAGTTGTGCAGTAACAGTTCACCAAATCTGACTCATGTGTTAAAGCAGGGGAATAGTGTTTATAGTTCAGCAAAATGGGTGTGCTTTTTGAAAAATGGCGTTATGGTTTTGAAATTTGAGTTCATAGAGTTTTAGCAATCGAGAAAAACTGTAAAAGAAGTGAAATGGCATATCCTCGCTCCCTTTAGCGTCACTTCAAAGTGTCGTCAATTAATGATGACTGTACACATTGCACATTGAAAATATAAAAAAATAAAGTTAAATACATACTTTAGGCAGATTTCATAATCTGCACTACAATAAAATAAGTTAAAAACATGCTTAAAAGTGGTCAGAAATTTATATAAGGTTTATCAAATATATGTTATACATAAATATTAAATATATTAATGTATTAACTTTATGAATATTAATTATACTGTCTGAAATAGGTCTACATTTACAAAAAAAGCGTAATTATCACATTTATGCATGTTTTAATATGATCTAAAGATGTGACGATGTGCAGGAGGAGGAGAATAATGCAAACGTCAGGTTTAGTGGATAAAACACTGGGTGCTTCTCAATATGCCTCCTCGTTTCCTCGCTCCTCCGTCCTCCATCCTATGACCCAGAAACCGATCGAGCACAGCCACCTTTAAGGACATCTCAATTCTCTAATTGCACTGGGAGGAGGCAAGGATCGAGGAGAGAGGAGGCTTTCTGAGGAGTCATGAGCAAAGATACATATGTGTTTCCTTTGCGGAAGTGTTTTATACACTAAACCTGACGTGCGTATTATTCTCCTGCCCCTGCCCCTGCACATCGTCATATCTTTAGATCATATTCAAATACTGAAAAGAACAATAGAGGCCATAGCCCCTTTGGGGCTTGGCCCCTAAAGACACACTAAACAGGAACCCTGACATGTAACATGTAGTATAACATACAGATTCAGAACAGTCAAAAAATTTAAAAAATGTTAAAACAAAATAACAACATTCTTAGTATAAAATTACCAACTCAGTTGAACTCATATAATTGCAAAAACACCCAATAATAACACATTTCAAAATTAACATGCAAGATGTTTAAATACCTTTAGAGCTTAAATTCAAAACCGAAAGCATCAGGCACAATGTGCACTTCATTAATCAGTTTTATATTCTAAAGCAGTTTAACACATCCGCAAAAAACTGTATAGCTTGATATAGAGAATTTCTGGATATTTGGACATTTCACCACATATCTGGCAGTAATCTGGACAGGAGGCTTGCATGGCAATTGTAAAGGGGGACAAAAATTCTGCCTACTAATACAGACTATGCATTCAATTCATCTGCTTTTTCTAAAAACACACAAGCATCTAAAATAAATGTCTTAATCCAACATACAGATTATCTTCAACTGTATATTTGTCAAGTGATGTGTGATCCAACTCATCTCCAGGTTCGAGCAAAATGCAGTCACTGTCTACTTTTACACGAAAAGCATGAAAATGTCAAAGTCAAAGGACAATGGAAGCAAGATTTTACAGCAAAGCACCCACACACTGTCAATATTAAAAATGTATTTGATCTGCCCAAACACAGGATTTTTTTCAGCATGTAAAAGGTCTATTATCAACACATCTCCAACAGCATACTTGATGTTATGTGCAGTCATTTGAGAGACACGTTTAATTTCTTTGCTCTCAAATTCTACATCTCTAAAGCTACTTTCTCTAAGGGCAGTCTGAAGATCCATGGGAAAAGACAAAAATGGTGTGCAGACGCTTCTGCTTGGCACCTTATCAGAATCACCCAAAATATTAACTGGCGAAAATTCCCAGCACTGTTTGAACTGATGACGAATGCTAAGTGTCATTGTTATGTTTACAAAACTTCAGCAGTTACTAGTCAATTTTTAAAAATATTGATGCTTAACTTCGAATCTCATACACCAATGAGAATGAAGAGGACGATACGTTAAAATTAATCTTGGAAAATGTATGAGGTAATGACATTTAGGTGTTAAAACATTTCGAAATACTTCTGTCATCTCGGAAAGAAATGCATGTACAAGTAATTCTAGATATGGTAGTTCATCTTTCCTTAATTTAACGGCCATGACAATATCTGCAATCTCTCTGCACAATGAGAACACATGCCAGTATCTACTGCAAGGAGGAATACGATGGCCCATCAGAAATGGCAACAGCCTAAAAAGACACCATTTTTGAGAAGCAGTTCCTATTATCCCTGAAGCTTGTAGAAGTCGTTCAGACAACAGCACAGGCTTAATTGCCTTGTCATTTTGACCAAAACAGAATATTTAAAGCTCTTCATTTAGTTCATTTATAGATATATGCTTCTGTTTATGAGCTTCACAAATAACAAGCTTCATTGTCAGTGGAAAAACTCCCTCCAACATGTCGTGCATGATGTCTGGAGGCAAAGACTTGGTCACATCAAAATAACCTAGTGCATCAAATGAACTAGTGCCACATACACCATACAAAGAAGCATTTCCCTTGTTATGATGAACACACTGGAGATGGTATTTGTGGACTTCAGTCGTTCTCAAAACAAAACTATCGTCCTGGAATTTCTGATTAATTTCTGAATGGGTTGCCATACAGTAACGACAAATCCGACCCGAATTAAAACACATGCGGAAGCCTCCAATCACATGAGCTGACAGGTTGTCAGCAGAAAAAGTTGCTAAAGCAGCATAAACTTTGTGTTCTGATCCACAGACACTTACAGTGAAGCCATCAGCCGAAAGCTGTTTTAGATCATCAATCATTGGTTTTAATATAACAACCATACCAAATTGTTTCAAATGTGAATAATGAACCAACAGAGCTTTTGGTAATAACTCAATGAATACCTAGTTTTGACAGTAAAAAAACAGTAAAATAATGACAAAGTGTATTCAAGTGTACAACTATTGTACAGTTTATTAAACAAAAATAAAATTTGTTGCTTTTCTTGGTGGCTAAGGTTAGCATACTTTGCTCCGTGTTTGGTTTCGAAGTGCCGACGTTGTCAGGATCTGGGACTATTGGTTCTTGTTTTTTGCCACTAGAGGTCACTGTTTCACCTGTTGTTCACATTAGCGTCATTGTCTTCACCTGTGCCTCATTTCACCCCAGTGTATTTAAGTTGCCCTTTGTTCTCTGTCCTGTGCTTGGTGTTTAAAGTCCAGTAGCCTACCGTTCGAGCAGTCACTAACTTTTTCTGGTATGTCTTCAGTCTTAAGTTTCTTTTGATTTGTTTCTTTTTCAACCCTTGTACTTTGTGCATTTTTTTTGTCTTACTTATTGAAGATTTTTTTGGATATACTTTCTCATCCCGATTGGATTACCTTTGTTTACTGGATTGTTTTTGGAACCCCGAGTCCTCTTGTGTGCGTCTCTTTCTGGTGGGTTCATCACTTCCCCTGTGGCTCTGTGGGAGTTAAGTAGTCTCATACACCGGAGACCCGAGTTCAAGCCTCGGCGCTGACAGAAACACCAAGCCATACTTCATGGACCCAGAGACGCCCACCACCCGCGATCTTATACCCACGATCGCTCAACATGAGAACTCAGTCCAACGCCATGAAGTGGCGCTAGCCCAACAGGAAATGTTGAATGCAAAACACTCACAACTGTTGGCCGACATCACCACTTCGATCCGCCAGATCTTTGACCGGTTACCTCTTCCTCAAGCCACCTCTCCAGCGTCCGCCACTGTCTCTGTTCCTAACCTTCAAGCATCCACCTCCTTTGCTGAGCCACGCTTACCTCCTCCTCAGCGCTACACTGGAGATCCCAGCGCCTGTCGTGGGTTCCTGACACAGTGCTCCCTCAGCTTCGAGTTACAACCCTCATCCTTCCCTTCAGACAGAGCGAAGATCGCTTACCTCATCACTCTTCTCTCTGGTAAGGCCCTCGCCTGGGCTACGGAAGTTTGGGAGGCCCAAAGCCCGTTTTGTGCAAGCTACACTGCCTTCGAGAAGGAATTCAGGAGGGTCTTCAATCACCCCATTAGTGGCCGAGAGGCGTCTAAACGACTGTTGTCTCTTCAACAGGGTGGACAGAGTGTTGCAGAGTACGCCATCCAGTTCCGTACCATTGCGGCAGGAAGTGGCTGGAATGACGAATCGCTCATGGTATGCTTTCAAAATGGTCTTTCAGAAGCGCTCCAGGACGAGCTGGTTACACGTGAGCCGTCTACCACTCTCGAGTCCCTCATTGACCTTGCAGTCCGGTTGGATAACCGTTTGAGAGAGAGGAGACTGAGCCGCCGGGTGTTCGTTCCTATTGCCCCCCCAAGTAAACCAGAGACATTATCATTGTCCCCAGATATTCCTGAACCCATGAACCTGGGTGGTTCCCGTCTTTCCTCGTCTGAACGAGACCGCCGTATGAGGGAGCGGTGTTGCCTATACTGTGGCCTTCTGGGACATTTTCGTTCGGGTTGCCCTGAACTCTCGGGAAACGCCCGGTCCCGTACAGGCAAGGAGGGACTGTAACGGGAATAACCCAGATGCCTCCAACCTCCAATTCAGGGCTGTACCTTCCTGTCACTCTCACCTGGGGTGGTCGCAAACTCCAACTGAAGGCCTTAGTAGACTCAGGGGCTGCTGGAAACTTTATGGATCTTTCTCTTGCCGAAGGACACAAGATCCCCTCTGACCATCTTCCCAATCCCCTGTCTATTACTGCTGTGGATGGTAGGCCCTTGGGTTCTGGGAAAATAACCCATCTTTCCGCCCCGCTAAGTCTATCCATCCAGCGACACCAGGAAGAGCTACAGTTCCACCTGATACACTCCCCAAAGTTCCCAGTTATCCTCGGACATCCTTGGCTTCTCAAGCATAACCCTCAGCTAGATTGGTCCTCGGGCACTGTCTCCTGTTGGAGTCCCGCATGTCGTCTTACCTGTCTCACCCTAGAAAATCCTGATCCTGCTCTCGAGTCCCCAGAGTTCCTAGACCTGTCCCGAGTCCCGAGCCACTACCACTATCTCAAACAGGTATTTAGTAAGCGCAGGGCCACCTCCCTACCGCCTCACCGTTCTTATGACTGCGCTGTGGATTTACTGCCAGGCACATGTCCCCCCCGAGGGCGCATATTCTCCTTATCCGCTCCCGAACGTGAGGCAATGAAAACCTACATTGAGGAGGCTCTAGCTGCAGGGATCATCCAACCATCTACCTCCCCGGCTGGAGCTGGTTTTTTCTTTGTGGGGAAAAAGGACGGAGGATTACGCCCCTGTATTGATTACAGAGCCCTCAACAAGATCACCATCCGTAACCGCTACCCCCTACCTCTCATGGCCACAGCCTTCGAGCTACTCCAAGGATCTTCCATTTTTACCAAGCTTGACTTGCGTAACGCTTACCACCTTGTGCGCATTAAACAAGGGGATGAGTGGAAGACTGCCTTTAACACCCCGACTGGGCACTACGAGTACCGGGTCATGCCCTTTGGCCTCACCAACGCCCCCGCTGTCTTCCAGGCCCTGATTAACGACGTTTTGAGAGACATGCTCAATCAGTTTGTATTCGTTTACCTTGATGACATCCTGATTTTCTCGAGTTCCCTCCCACAGCACATCGAGCATGTTAGCAGAGTCCTCACCCGCCTTCTGGAGAATCATCTCTATGTTAAACCTGAGAAATGCGACTTTCATGCTACCCGAGTACAGTTCC
The DNA here is from genome assembly GCF_024868665.1 of Triplophysa rosa. Classification (NCBI taxonomy): domain Eukaryota; kingdom Metazoa; phylum Chordata; class Actinopteri; order Cypriniformes; family Nemacheilidae; genus Triplophysa; species Triplophysa rosa. Next base: position 16,656,769 of record NC_079896.1, on the reverse strand, counting down.
TGGGGTACATCATAAGACCAGGCCACATTCAGATGGACTCCCAGAAGGTTCTGGCAGTTAAAGACTGGCCTATCCCTACCTCCGTTAAGGCAGTACAGCGGTTTTTAGGCTTTGCCAACTTCTACCGCAAGTTCATCCTCAATTTCAGCTCTGTTGCAGCCCCTCTGTCAGCCCTCACCAAGGGGAAGAACTTGCACTTCCAGTGGAGCTCCGAAGCTGAGCTGGCATTTAACGAACTCAAGCGTCTTTTCACCTCCGCACCCATTCTCACCCTTCCCGTATCTAACAAGCCTTTCGTGGTGGAGGTGGATGCGTCGGACGTAGGAGTGGGAGCTGTGCTCTCTCAAAGAGGTGAGGACAACAGGCTTCACCCATGCGCCTATTTCTCTCGCCGCCTTACACCCTCGGAGAGGAATTACCATGTGGGAGACAAGGAGCTACTGGCAGTTAAATTAGCTCTGGAGGAATGGAGACACTGGCTTGAGGGGGCCAGACATCCTTTCCAAGTACTTACTGACCACAAGAACTTGGAATACATCCAACAAGCCAAGAGACTCAACCCCCGCCAGGCACGCTGGTCTCTCTTTTTCAACCGTTTCCAATTCATCCTGTCTTACCGTCCTGGTTCAAAGAACCTCAAGCCTGATGCCCTGTCTCGAGTTTACGCCAACAATAACCAAGAAGGTCCTATCACGCCTATTATCCCCGAGTCTAAAGTTGTGGCTCCTATGAGGTGGGAGGTGGAATCAGCCGTAAGACGCGCACAGACTCAAGAACCAGATCCGGGAGGAGGTCCCAACAACCGCCTATTTGTTCCGAAGTCTGTACGTTCCAAGATTCTCCAATGGGGTCACTCCTCTCGTTTGACCTGTCACCCAGGCACTGACCGCACCCTTGAGTTTCTCCAAAGGAGATTTTGGTGGCCAAGTATGAAGGAGGATACTAAGACTTTCGTGAAGGCTTGCACCACATGCAATCAGGGGAAAGTTCCCCACCGTGCACCCCTTGGATTCCTCCACCCGTTATCCATTCCGAGACGACCCTGGTCCCACTTATCTATGGATTTTATCACTGGACTCCCACCATCTCGAGGTAATACCACTATTATGGTCATAGTCGACAGGTTTTCTAAGGCCGCCAAATTTATCCCCCTACCCAAATTACCTACAGCCAAGCAGACTGCCGAATTAGTGACTAACCATGTGTTCCGAGTGTTTGGCATCCCACAGGACATAGTCTCGGATCGGGGTCCCCAGTTCTCCTCCCGCTTTTGGCGAGCCTTCTGCCAACTCCTTGGGGTGTCAGTGAGCCTCTCCTCAGGCTTCCATCCTGAGTCTAATGGTCAGACAGAGAGGGTGAACCAGGACCTAGAGACCACCCTGAGATGCATGGCGGCCAGTAACCCCTCTTCTTGGTCCACGTTCATCATGTGGGCGGAATATGCCCACAACACCTTGCGCAGCTCTGCCACAGGCAAGTCCCCCTTCGAGTGCCAGTTCGGATACTCTCCCCCACTGTTCCCGGAACAAGAGATCGAGGTTGGAGTTCCCTCGGCGCAGTTATTCGCCCGTCGCTGTCGTCGGACGTGGTTACAAGTCCGCCGCAAGCTCCTCAGAGTTTCTCAGCTGTACCAGAGGCAAGCCAACCGCAAACGCAGACCAGCTCCCACTCTACGTCCAGGACAACGCGTCTGGCTGTCCACTAGGAACCTCCCCCTCCGAGTCGAGTCCCGCAAACTGGCCCAACGCTACATTGGTCCCTTCAAAGTGGAGAGGAGAGTTAACCCTGTTACCTATCGGTTATACCTACCCAGATCTTTAAAGATCAATCCCACCTTTCATGTTTCCCTGTTAAAACCTGTTGTCTTCTCTCCTCTTGCTCCGACAGGCAGACCTCCTCCTCCGCCTCGCATGATCGGAGGCCAGCCAGCGTATACAGTCCACCGCATACTGGACTCCCGTCGAGTACAAAGATCACTTCAGTATCTTGTGGACTGGGAAGGCTATGGCCCGGAGGAGCGCTCCTGGGTTCCTGCTAAGGATATTTTGGACCCGGATCTCATCCGAGCTTTCCACGCTCTTAGACCCGATCGTCCTAGAGGGAACTTCAGGAGCCGTTCCTAGAGGAGGGGGTCCTGTCAGGATCTGGGACTATTGGTTCTTGTTTTTTGCCATTAGAGGTCACTGTTTCACCTGTTGTTCACATTAGCGTCATTGTCTTCACCTGTGCCTCATTTCACCCCAGTGTATTTAAGTTGCCCTTTGTTCTCTGTCCTGTGCTTGGTGTTTAAAGTCCAGTAGCCTACCGTTCGAGCAGTCACTAACTTTTTCTGGTATGTCTTCAGTCTTAAGTTTCTTTTGATTTGTTTCTTTTTCAACCCTTGGACTTTGTGGATTTTTTTTGTCTTACTTATTGAAGATTTTTTTGGATATACTTTCTCATCCCGATTGGATTACCTTTGTTTACTGGATTGTTTTTGGAACCTTTTTTTATTAAAAAGAAGAGTCTTATTCACCCCGAGTCCTCTTGTGTGCGTCTCTTTCTGGTGGGTTCATCACTTCCCCTGTGGCTCTGTGGGAGTTAAGTAGTCTCATACACCGGAGACCCGAGTTCAAGCCTCGGCGCTGACAGACGTAAATTGTACTGTATTCTTTAAGCACAGCCACCCCTGTTGCAAAAAAACAGGTATGTTTTGATGCTGGTTGGACCAGCTTAAACCAGCTATGGACCATCACATGACCAGCTAAACCAGCACAAACCATCATGAAAAACATACCAAACCATCATATGCTGTTTTTTTTAACAGGGACGGCCTCCTGGCAAAGACGACACACCGGCTTGTTTCCATTAAGCACAAACATGTATTTGCTTTCCCATCCCTCTTGAAATAGCCTCCCCTCTGCATCAATTTTTCTTTGTTTGACATGTTGCGTCTAATTAATATTTATATATCATAGCACTCACTTATTACACGGCTCGTTGGAATGCTTGATTCTGATTGGCCAGTCGCGACATTTGCAGGTTCGTTATTCCCAGATAACAACCTCTCAAAACTAATAACACACGGTAACCTGGACGCAGCAAATCATGTTGACAGGTTTTTTTGACAAATTAAATATAGTTATTTATGTTAATAACATATATGACATTATATTTACAAATGATTAAACCAAATTGAATGTTCATGACATTTGAACGTCGTTTCTAACCTTAAAACCGAAAGTAAACAGCTTTTCCTGTTAGGTCTGCATTCAGTAAAAATGAGCTAATAAAATATTTCAAATTCATATTTTATGTCCAGTTTTTTTCTCATGTGGCAAGTAGCCGTGTAATAAGTGGGATAATGTACAAGCAACCGGCTGTTATCGCGAAATAAGCCCCTCCAGTGTGAATCAAGACCCTCCGCTTTGCGTCGGGTCCTGATCACACCGGAGGGGCTTATTTCTGCGATAATATATACAGACACTGCCACCTACTGGCTAGATGTTGTCATTGCGCAGGTAATAAAGTTGAGTTGCATTTTCAGGTCGTGGACATAAAATGTATAATAACAATACAATCATTTTTAAGCTCTCGCGGTCCACATAAAATGAGGGGGCGGGCCGGATTTGGCCCGCGGGCCTTGTGTTTGACACCTGTGCTCTAAAGCGATGACAGAAGCTGCTTGTCGAAGCATGAATTCGGTCAACCTCATCAAACAACTGTAGAAAACACATTAAAACATTAACATTTATTACATGGCTTGTTGGAATGCTTGATTCTGATTGGCCAGTCGCGACATTCAAAGGTTTGTTATTCCGCTTCGCGTCGGGTCCTGATCACTGTCGGGGCTAATTTCTGCGATAACAACCGGCTGCCCTGACATTGTCATGATTCTGCCTCATCATGTCATGTCTTTCTTGGTCTTGTGGCAGGATCATGGCAGAGCCTCATGTTTTGTGTAGAGAGAGACATGCCATTGTTTGTTTTGACATCTCTTGTACTCTCTGGTCTCATCTTTGTCCCCGCCCCCTCGTTTCCTCATTATTGTTTGTAATGATTTCTTGCCCTGCACCTGTTCCCCTCTTGATTTGATCCCTTCATAATGCCCCTGTGTTTTCTGTCTTGTGCTGGTTCATTGTGATTGTATGGTGAGTTCCTGTGTCTTGTCAAGTTTAGTCTAGTGTAGTCATTTGTAAATTATGTCAAGTCTTAACTTTAGTCTTGTTTAAGTGTAGTTAGTCTTAGTCCTGTCTCCCCAGTTTTGTTATTTTACCCCCCGTTGGTTTTTGATTTTGTCTTTATTATTATTAAACGTCTTGTCAACCCCTTACCCGCTGTCTGCACCTGGGTCCTCTATCCTTGTCCCCTTGTCTTGCCACTACGATCAGGACAGAATGAAGCAGCCAGACTTGGACCCAGCAGACAGATGGATCACAGCGGGAGGGTGGAAGCCACCAGATTCCCCTCCAGGATTGAGGCCGCCGGATTCTCCTCCAGGGTCGAGGCCGCTGGATTCTCCTCCGGGTTGAGGCCGTTGGGTTCCCCTCCGGGGTCGAGGCCAACGGGTTCCCCTCCAGGGTCGAGGCCATCGGGTTCTCCAGGATTGAGGCCGCTGGCACCGGCATCCAGTCCGTGTCAGCTGGCATCCAGTCCGGTGCAGCCTGCATCCAGTTCCGGTGCAGCTGGCACTAGGGCTGCAGCTATCGATTATTTTAATAATCGAGTATTCTACTGATTTTTCCACCAATTAATCGGGTATTCGGATAATAAGAATTTTTTCTTTATTAAAGAGCAACACTAAATATACAAGAGAAAATAAGACAGGTCTCTTAACACTAGAACTACCAAGGCAGTCATTTTAACCATTTTTAAAATTTGCAATGTAACAACTTTGTTGAAATAAAATCCATATAACTACAGTACCCAGACTTTTCTAAAATATATGTATATTTTATTCTAACGTTGTTGCTTTGTTAAAATTACAAAACACTAAAGAGTTTTTCTACCTCGAACTGCCATGGCGGTCAAATTGACCGTATGCATTACAGACACTGTATCATTTCAGCGCTCTTTCTTGCCATTGAAGATTTTCACCACTGTTGCCTAGCAACTTATTATCTGGCGTTTTTTTATGTTATTGCTAAGCCAAAACGTAGCTTACCCTCAAAATGTCAGCAAAAAAGAAATACAGATTTCTAAATCAGTTTGTTTTCCCACAGGTTAGTGAGTATTTTTTGTAACTGTTTTTGATCTTGCTAATTTTGTCTAATAATGTCCATTCATGTCTACAAAGGTATTTACTATGCAATTACATGCATATTGTTAATATTTATTACTTATTATATTCAAAAATTTGTTCGTTTTACATCATTTTATCTACTTGGAAAATCTGTAATTAGCAGTCTACCCAATAAGTTTTGTGGTTGTGTCGTGATTGTGGGTGAGAGACAGATACACGGACAGAGGACCCAAGTGCAGACAGGGTAAGGGCTAAAGTAGACTTTTAATAATAATAATAACAAAATACAAAACAAAGACCCACGTGGGGATAACATAACAAAACAGGAGAACAAGAACAAGACTAACTAATCTAACAAGACTAGACTAATAACACATCACATAGCAACACAATAAATTAGACTTACTAACACGACAGGTACTCACCCATACGACAAACACAACACAGTGCAATGATCCGACACAAGACAGAGAACACAGGGGCATTAAATAAGGGGACAAATCAAAGGGGAACAGGTGTGGGGCATGAACTAATTAACAGTCAAAAATGAGGAGACGAAAGAGCGGGAACAAAGATGCAACACCGGAGAGTGGAAGGCCAACAGGGTCAAAACGCCTCTCTCCACATAAAACACGGGATCCTGCCGTGATTCTGCCACAAGATCAAGACAGACATGACAAGATGAGGCAGAATCACGACAGAACCCCCGCCTTAAGGAGCAAAAGGCACAAACAAGACAAGACAGACTGTGACAAAACCATAACAATACAAGACATTGCAAAAACATGATACATAAAAAAAAGTCCAAACAATGACATGGCGCCGGCTCCATGGCCGGCTGGACAGGACATGGCACCGGCTCGACGGCCGGCTGGACTGGACATGGCGCTGGCTGGATGGCCTGCTGGACAACATGTGGCGCCGGCTGGATGGCCGGCTGGACAGGACATGGCGCCGGCTGGACAGGACATGGCACCAACTGGAAGGCCAGCTGGACTGGACATGGCGCCGGCTGGATGGCCGGCTGGACAACATGTGGCACCGGCTGGATGGCCGGCTGGACAACGCGTGGCACCGGCTGGATGGCCGGCTGGACAGGACATGGCACCGGCTGGAAGGCCAGCTGGACTGGACATGGCGCCGGCTGGATGGCTGGCTGGACAACACGTGGCGCCGGCTGGATGGCCGGCTGGACAACACGTGGCGCCGGCTGGATGGCCGGCTGGACAGGACATGGCACCGGCTGGATGGCCGACTGGGAGACCGGCTATCACCGGCTGGGCAGGCCTGGATGTCGAAATGACAGGACAGGATGTTGGTGGCTGGGCAGCGTTCTCTGGCAGGTGGGCAGCATCTCCGATGGCTGGGCAGCGCTCTCTGGCAGCTGGGCAGCAAACAAGGACAAGAACAACACATAAACGGTGTCGACTCGACAGGCCTGGGTACCAGCTGGGAGGCCGGCAGGGATCTGCGGCGGGAACAGGACACGGCGGCCTCAACCCTGGAGGGGAATCCGACGACCTCAACCCTGGAAGGGAGCCCAGCGGTCTCGATCCTGGACGGGGTTCCGGCAGTCTCGCCGCCTTAGTTTCTTAGTTTCGCCTTCATTCATGCTATAATCCTCTTTGATGTTCCTCCGTTGTTTTCCATGCCATTCTGGTACGGAGTTGTTACTGGATTCCGTTCAGAGCTGAAAAGTTAATGGTAGGGAAGTGTGGTTGAGAGTCTGAATTATCGGATCTGGAGTTGTGGTGTTGACTGTAGCTTGAACTTGTGACAAGCATATGACAATCAGGCATATTGTCAGAGTTATTATTTTCATTGTTTTGTTCAATTCCTTCTGCCACACTTTGCAATTCATTATTTTTAAGTCTCAGACTTTCTTGCTCGTTGGTTTCTGGTCTTTTCTCTCCTGTTCCTGTTTTTTCTTTAGGAACTCTTGTGCAGTGGTTCAGGTGGTACCAGGTGTTCTTTCCTTCCACTTGCACTGCCGTGGAAGTAGCTGCTACCACTCTATAAGGCCCTTCCCTTCTCGGTTCGTTCCATTTCCTCCTGAATACCCTTAGATAGACTTGATCCCCTGGGGCAATTGGATTGATGATCTCCGTCTCCTCACACGACTCCTTTCTCTTTTCCTGCACACAAATAGCTTTATGTATAGCAGTTAGTTTTTTCATATACAATCTCAATTCCATTTGCAATTGTTCTAATGGGGGTCCTTTGTATGGGCCTCTGCTGCATGGTACCGGCATAGGTCGACCTGTAAGCATTTCGTGCAGTGTTAAATGAGTGATTATGTTAGTTTGCATGCGGTAACTCATTAAAGCAAGAGGTAGAGCATCCACCCAATTAAGTTTAGTACTTGCACATATCTTGTTGAGCTTGGACTTGAGAAGACCATTTATTTTCTCAACCTGACCTTGACTTTGAGGATTGTAAATACAACCTAATCTTTGCTTTATTCTTAAATGTTGTAATACCTGTTTTAATGTTTTTTTGAATGAATGAGGATCCATTATCCGAACTTAATATACTTGGTATTCCAAAACGAGGAAACACTTCTCGTCAAAAATTTTATTACTGTTCCTGACCCTTCGTCTGCTGACGGTACTGCTTCTACCCAACGGCTAAATCGGTCGACGACCACAAGCATGTATCTTTTGCCCTGCACCCGTTTTATCATATCCACATAGTCCATCACCAAGTGTTTAAAGGGTCCTTCAGGTACGGGTATATGACCTATTGGTGTTGTTATTCCCTTTCTCACATTATACTTAGCACAGACCTCACATGTGGACAAAAATTCCCCTACCATAGCGTACAAGTATGGAGACCAATAACCTTGTTGTTTAATTTATCTTATTACTTCCCCCTTTGCACAATGGTCAAAACCATGTGCATCTACGATTAGACTGTTTAAGAGTGAGATTGGTGTAACAATATGTCCTTCATGTGAACGCCAAATGTTTTTAGAATCTTTTGTCGCTCCTCTTTGGTGCCACATAGATTGATCATATGGGCCTGCCTGCTGTTGTATTCTGATGATGTCATCTAAGCTTGGGTTTGGTTCTATAATAACTTCTGGAGCTATTATGGCTACCTGACACCCCGAGGCTTTTTTAGCTTCTGTATCTGCATTGTTATTACCTTTAATGACAAAGTCATTTCCTTTTTTGTGAGCTTGACATTTGATGATAGCTAATCGTTTTGGTAGCATCATAGCATGTATTAGTTGCCCTATTTGTACAGCATGCTGAATGGGAGTTCCATCACTCTTTTTAAAACCTCTTTGTTTCCATACTGCTCCAAATAGATGGCAAACACCATGTGAATAAGCTGAATCGGTGTAGATATTTGCTGTGTGTCCTTTTGCTAATTGGCATGCAGCTAGGGCTTTTAATTCTGCTAGTTGAGAAGAGCAAGGCTGTGTGCAGTGTTGAGATATTACTGGCACAAAATTATTTCCATCTTTTCTTACCACTGCATATCCAGTGTGTATTCCCACGTGATCTCTAAAGCTAGATCCATCTACAAAGTAGGAAACCTGTGCTTCTGGAATTGGAATAGACTCAAGATCTAATCTTAATCTAGTAAAAGCTAATGCATTAGCCACACAATCATGCGGTTTGCCTTCGTAAACCAAGGGAATTAATTCTGCTGGATTAACAGTGTTACATCGTTTAATAGTAACATCAGGATATGTAAGTAACGATGCATAAGCTAAAGTTCGTGCTGGAGTCAACACAAATTTTCCTTGTTCAATTAATTCTGCAGTTTTATGATGTGTATATATGATAACTGGGTATCCCATAGTTATCCTCGAGGCTTTTTCATATGCCTGATTTACGGCTGCAAG